>NW_027269267.1:47134268-47196768 GCF_023055355.1 Agelaius tricolor | reverse complement strand
ATATTTCTCCTAGAAGTAAACACTAAGAGAACTCATGATTTGAAAACTTCAATGTGGTAGCATGATAAAAAGGCTCTTTCTAACATCTTCTCAATACC
This sequence comes from Agelaius tricolor, assembly GCF_023055355.1. NCBI lineage: Eukaryota > Metazoa > Chordata > Aves > Passeriformes > Icteridae > Agelaius > Agelaius tricolor. The sequence goes on along the minus strand of NW_027269267.1, from coordinate 47,196,670 downwards.
CATTATGTCTTTCATTTAAGAATTCATTTAAAAAAATCATAATGATCATGCAAAATTATTTCAAAGGGGTTTATAGCTCCTCTCCACTACAGATACAATAAAGTCCATAAAAAAACTGAAGACTATTCTAAGGTCTATTGCATGAAGGACACATAATGACCACTGAAAAGAAAGTTGGGGAAAAAAAAAGAAACTGAAGAATAAAGCACCTTTCAGAACTGTTTAGGGCACAAGACATGTAAGAACTGCGCACGTAGGGCTGTTTCAGTAGATTGAAAATACATCAGATTCTGTGCACATGTAACTCATATGAGCTTATTCAGAAAATCAGGTGTGTCCAAGACTCATGTGAGTCACTTTAAATGTGCAATAGGCAGTTTGTTTATGTGCATTTGGGCTGCATTGAGCCCAGTTAGCCGGGAATGTTTCGGAAGCGATGTGCACATATCCATCAAGTGAAAACTGCACAGCAAATCTCTCAAATGTGCCAAAACTACTACTACCCCAGCAGAATAAAGACCCCTAGTAGCACACAAGTCTGCAGAGGAATGTCACTGGGGGATGACTTGATGAGGGTCTACAGAAATAATTTTATCCAATTATTTGCACTGAAAAAAAACTTTCAGAAGTTTGTACAGCCTTTGTACTTCTTCCTGCCTACACACACTATACACATACTTCTTCCTGCCTACACATACTATTCACAATAATATGTTTTCTATGTAACAAAAATAGATGTTTTCCAGCTACTTAGCAAAAAACAACCCATTAAGAAAAAACTTCTGATTTTATTTTTCACCTTTGTAATCCATTAACTGTAATAGCTTTTAATGTACTTTTAAAATTCCTGAGCCTCTCAGACTGAGTGAAAAGATACATCAACAACCAAAGTGTAAAAAGGTTATCTTGGTGATACTGGCTTTATCAAACCTTTAATTTAGCAGATTTTTATTGTATTATCTGTCATAGGTCAAAAATTTGACTATTATCTTTTAAGGGTTTGAGAAGTCCTAAGTGATATAGAAAGCGTGAATTCAGTATCTTAAGGATTTAACAACTAATCTATTAAGATTTAATAAATAAGATTTAAGATGTGAATTGAGAATGTAGACTTAAGATGTGTTAACTGCAAATGTATTGGCATGTAGAAACCCATCTAAGTATAATAATATTCTTCTTGTTACATTAAAATGCAATATCCAGTCAAATAAATACATTGTATAAGTATCCCTCTGTGAGTATGCATCCATACAAAAATGAACAGATAAAATATGTTTACACAAGCAGCCAGGAAGCAGAGCTGCCGATGAAATTTACTCTGTACATCAGCTGGTAAGTATTCTCCTTAAAAAAGGGCTTTCTCAGAAAACTAACTAAAATTGTAACAGACCAGGAATGGAATTTAAGCAAAGGTCTGCATCACTTGCTTGATGACTTTGTTAGAGAACAGCCCAGGTTGAAGAGAATTGTGTTGATGCTAAAACTTCCTTTGAGTCTTTCATATTTATAGAAACATATTCATATGTGTTTCTGTATTTGTTAAGGTGAATAAGCATGCTATATTTATATTGTGCATGCCTTTTAAGAGGATTTACTGCTGATAATACAGAATGAATATCTAACTATATAGGATGGCATACTTATCATTAGTTCCCTTTTTGATGCATGAATACTAACAGGAAAATCCAATTCTAACTTCGGAATATTTAAATTTTCCATTTTTAACTGAGGATACTTTGAAATTTTATCATTCTCTTCTAGAAAATATTAGCCAAAGGTCTAAGACTGATGTTGTCTTGGCAGGGGGACATAAAATGAAAAGAAAGACAAACCCAGGGGCTTTTTCATACATGGATTTGATAAAATTATACCTTAATTGCTGCTGTCAAGAAGCAGTTATTGTTGATTACCTGAAAATTACTTGTGGAATTTCCATTAATATCATAGTTTAAAGCTCTTCTGAAAGAAATACTTTAACTTGTTTTTGAGCATGGTGAGTATTTTTTATTTTGCCATAGAACACAGCATGCATATTTTCAGCAAGAGAGTGTCCTTCCCATAACATCTCAAATAACATATTCAATTGAAAATGTAAGCATGACATTCAGGCTTCATTTGCTGTTGGTGTCTATCTAAAAACAACCCAAATTGATGGAGACAGAAAACTCTAATCTGATGCCCTAAGGCCAGATCCAATAAAACACTTAAGCATCTATATTTGGTGCTAAAGCAACTAACTTTTCAGTGGCTGTCCCCCATAAGGGAATCTTGGGCTGAAGTGAGCTGAGTTTTACATTCCTTTGTAAAGTACAGAGTAGGTATTGCTAGGCAGGTACCAGTTAGAGGGTGCTATGAGCAGCCGCTGCCTCCAACATCACCAACAAAAAATTGCATGCAGCCACGTGGGGCTAGTAAGTAGACAAAAACTGTCAGCAGGACTGAGCTATAAATTACACCTTGCATACCCAAAACAATCTGAGTCCAGGTCGTTAAGGGTAAAGGGGTAATGTTAAAATATGCTTTCCTCTTTTACAAAAAGCACAGTGATTAAGGATAGTGCTCAGGAAGCGGGCTCCACATCTCCAAGTACGGTGTGTTTGACTTTTAAGCCATTGGTTATTTTGAACTCTCTTTTTTTGAAACACTTCAGATCAATGGGGAAAAAGAGGATCAGGATTCAGCAGTCTAGTCTTTTATGTTCTCCACTAGTTCCTCTTTCCTATCCATGCTTAACAGATAAAATTACTGAAGAGCTGAATGGGTATTCAGTTCCATAAAAAACACCAAAAATCTGCTTCTCAAAGCTTCAGACTGGGAAAGCCTGCAGGATGTCATATGTAAGCTGAACGGGATAAGTGATGAAATGTACCTCACCAAAACTGAGGAACTAGACTCTTCATGTCACAGAAACTTGAAAAGACTTGAAGTCTTCTCTTAACATAGAAAACTGAATGGATCCTTTCTATGTGAATCCTATACCTCATATAAGCCCTTCTTGTTAAATCTGACTCAATAAAAACAAATGAGTATCATCAAAGAGTCCATAATTATAGATTACAAAATTAGATGCTTAGTTTTGGCTGTCAAGCACTTGAGCTAACATTGTGTACTTGAACTTACCTCATTCTTCCCAGGACCATTTGCAGTTCTACAGCTTTCTTTCAGTAAAATTGGAAATGATGCTGTCTTCTAATAAGCAAAAACTTTGGAAATCTAGGGTAATTGACCTCTGGTGATACAGATGATGACATCTTGAGTTATGTGTGATCTGTGAGGCAGAAGTGCTCTGCTGTCCTCCCTAGTCCAGACTAGGAACCTCACTGGACCACAACATAACCTCAGGAAACCTAAGTATCCTTCTTATGGAACTCAGGGAATGAGTGGAACTTCAGACCTGTACACTGGGTCTTGACCCAGCATGAAGCTAGGATGCAGCCAAGCTGCACACCTGGATTAAGCAGCTGGAAAATGTCCCCAACACTCATGTTTCATTTTAACAATAAACATTTTAACACTGACAACAGAAACTCTTCCAGTTTTCCTGCAACAAATAATGATCCAGAGCCTGATGAGAACTTTCTAGTTTTAACAGTCAGATCCACAGATCCTCATTTGATGGTTGCCTTCATAATAATAACCTGACCCAATGGAAGGTAAAGTCACTCAGAACTCCACATACCAGAACCTGAAAATATATTTTGAAGACAGTCTAAAGGCAAATAAAAAAAACCCCAAAACACGAACAAACAAACAAATGAAAACTAAACCCACAAACAAACAAACAAAAACAAGCAAAAACCAAACAAAAAACCTCAAAAATTAAACAAAAAACAAACAAACAAAAAACAAACAAACAAACAAAACACAACAAAAAACCCCACACACAACTACACAAGTGCTTTACTGGTAGCTTAAACCACTCTAATAAAATAAACTAATTTTTGTCATTAATAATAATTCTTGCTAGATTTTTAATACAAGTACATATGATCTTTGAAAGACTTATTCAGTTTGCCAATGCCAATGAACTGTTTCTAAATATATTACACCTTGTTGTATGGACTGGTCAAATTAGCTCATTTGTACTATGTTTCTAACAGGTAAATGGCATTTTTCTCCCACATCCAGCTCACACATCAGGTCAAACAAATGGTTCACCCCTCTGACAAAAAAATTATGTTATGTTGATCAGTTAACTCTGTTATAACTTTGTTCCCCCTTCAAATTATCTGTTGGCTGTCCCTGATCTCAGATAACTTCAGAGATTTTTCATCTTTTTTTTAATGGAAGAGAGGACAAAAAGAGAAAAGACAGGGCCTTCCTTACTAGGAAGGATTTTCTAGGTTCTCCTAGGTTGTATTATAAGACATTTTAGTTGTAACCTAGTATATTTCTGCCAACAAAAGTCTTAGAAGAAAACACATTAATTTTTAAATGGTTGATGATACTTATTTAGAACTTTTGATTTCTTCTTTCATTTTCTTTCTCCTCCTTTCCTTTCCTTTCCTTTCCTTTCCTTTCCTTTCCTTTCCTTTCCTTTCCTTTCCTTTCCTTTCCTTTCCTTTCCTTTCCTTTCCTTTCCTTTCCTTTCCTTTCCTTTCCTTTCCTTTCCTTTCCTTCTCAACTGATGAAGGTGATGGTATTTTAACAATAAAAGTGCCACCACCTGCATGTGTGTTTGCATTTTTAAATATGGTCACAGTCTGACTGATTTCCAGGGGTAAAACAGTTTCAAAACCTGATTGCAAGCTCGCAGTGACAAAACTAGACAATTACAATCTCCACAAATATCTGTAAATCAAATCCCTTGTTTTAATACAGATTAGATTAGTACTAAAGTTACAAGACTGATATGAGAGACATGATAAATGTAGTCATAACAGAAAACAATTTTTAATTTAGTAACCCCTATCAATCTAGATAGCCCATGAATATTTACCATTAATTCAGTAAGCTGGAACAAAGCAGGGGAAAAAGAAAAAAAGAACAAAAAAAAAAAAAAAAAAAAAAACAAAAAAAAAAAAAAAGAAAAAAAAAAAGGTGGTTTGACCTAAACAGGACTGAGGAAAAAAGAGAATTCTCAGCAGTTTTACTGAGAACAGATCTTGCAAAGACTGGGAAAACACATTTGGGATAGCATAATTAAAAAACCCTTTAAAAAACTGAATGACATGCAAAAGTATTGCCATTCTTAATATGTACTTCTCTTTGCAGAACTTACCAGTCAGATTACAGTTAAACAAGTAAATTCAAAGGCTGAAATAAAATCATTTATGGAAATTCAAAACAAACTTATTTGATCACATCATACTTCACAGCAGGGATACAATTTGCAGAGGCTGAGTGAGGGCATAGTGTAAGCAAAAACAGGTTGTGTGTGCAATGAACCAAACTAAATGGTTTATATAAAAGAAATGTTGTTTCCATTAATTTTTCTGGTAATCTTATTAAAAACACCACCTGTCCAGAACAGAATTATCCAGGTTTTAATTCCTTTTCATATCTCAGTGTTCAAACACAAGACAGAGGAGATATCACCTTATAGCTATTAAAATATGTTACAAAATGTCTTATTCTGAAATCTTCATAGCTACAGCAGTTTCTCCAGCTTTGTTTCAATGTCTGGTTATTGTACCTTTTTCTCTCATTGTGCTCAAAGAACTGACTTTTCTAATAAGCTGAAAGAATTTTTTTTCAAAGCATGCATTGCTTTTTAAGCCTCTCTTTAAAAAAAAATATTTCCAGTCTATAAGACTTAAAATTCACATACATTAAGCAAATAAAACACAAAATGCACCTTTCAACATTTCACCACCACCCTACCAAAATCCCCTCTAAGAGCCCTGAACAGGAACTTGACTTTGAATACCAGCAGAGATGAAATGGTGTCATAATCAGCATAAGTGCATGTGGACTATTCACCTAGATCAAACACTTTGGTCATATACTCAATTAAATTTAAATCCCATTATATAATGTATACCAGCCTCATTTTATGCAATTCCCTAATTTAATGGCTTGGTATTAGCCTTTTTCATTTTTGCACACATGGACTAATTTTCATGGTGCTCAGTCCCTCTGGGAAGTAGGTCATTAAAGTCAACTGGACGGAGACAGAAACTTTAAATACCTAAACAGTGCTGCAGAAGGGTCAGAGTGGCAATAATAATGTAAAACAGTTTTTCAGTCATCCTACTTTGCAATATTTATGAAATTTCTCTCTCATATATATATATCTATATCTAGATATATAGATATATATATAGATATATAGATATATATGTATTAATATTGGAGATGACAAAATAGAACAATAATGAAAACTATTATCCCGTTACAATTTGATTTGTGAAACTGGAAAAAAAAACCAGCTAAACAAAAATCTCAATAAGGAAATTAAAAATCACAATTATAGTAATATTTAGCTACCAAGATAACACTTGTTTTACACTGAAGCAGTAGAATTATAATATTCATGTTACCTTTCTCAATGTGTATTCTTTTTGTCTCATGTCCCACATCATGACCAGCCAGATCACCCTCCTTAGGTCCAGGCAGGACATTAGGTGACAAACCCATCAGCATTTGGTTCATAGAGAGCCCGTTCTGATGGACAGCTGCTAGACACAAGCACAGGCAGAAAGAAATCAGCTGTCATTCTAACAATACTCTTTTTTACTTATTTTACATAGTCTTCCTCTTAATTATACAAGAATTCTAACAATCACAAAGTTACTTAATTAATGCTATCAGGATCTACAGAGAGGAAAAGTTTCTTCCTGTCACTTCTACTTTAAAACAATGAATTTTAAAAAGAAAGTTCAGTAACTTTGCATAAAGTTAGAGTTTTGCAAATATGTTCTGGCTTATTTAACAAGAATTCTTAAATTTTTAGTTCATTGTACAAAAATGCTTGAGTACAAACATTCCCAATATGCAGTCCCTAATAACTTCCTTAAATGAAGCATTGTGACCTTTCAGGTGATAAACACTCTTTTTCCATATATTCTGTGCAACAGTAGAATTGCTTATTTGCCCATCAGACAGGTGGAAAAGCCCTGTCCAACAGCTTTCAGAGACTCTCATGAGTCTCAAACACACCTCAGAAACTCATATTAGATAGTTTATATTTCTGTGCTTTTATTCTGGAAAAAAAATTGTCTTTTCAAGATGTTTATGCGATTTTTAGTAATTTTTTTTTAATATGGAACCCATATTCCTGAAGTAGTCATCTTTTTCTGGCTGGCACTACAAAATATGTACTTAAGAATCAGGTGTGATGTTAACAAATCAGGACAGAAAATACTACTTAAGGATCCACTACTTAAGGAACTCTGCTATGTTTACATGGAAGAAAAAAATGTGCAAAGGTCCCACTCCTCTCTGTAAACTATAGAGTAAGCTGAACAGTACAATTTCCTTTTTTGTTAAAAAAATGAGCAATTCCTTAGCAAAAACAATAAATATCTCTCAATTTAGATTTTGGGGGTTTCTGATGTTTTGTTGTTTTGGGGTTTTTTTAAGAGAACAATGGAAAAGAGCTTCATCAGTTGTAAACAAATATACTATTCAATCAATTAAGAAAAAAATTTAATTCCACATTTGTGAGGGGTTTTTTCAGATCTTCACATATGAAGTCTGCAGTGGGTTGATCCTAGCTGGACACCACATGCCCACCAAAGCCACTCCATCACTCCCCCTCCTCAAATGGACAATGGAAAGAAAATATAATGAAAGGCTTGTGGGTCAAGCCTGGGGAAATAGACAGGTCACAGTATATGGGATGCCAATTTAATCTGCTCTCTGAATTGTCCAAGTGACAAGAAAACAGAATTTTCAGCTTGTCATAGTCAGGCCTCATTTCTTTTCTTTGGTAAGTCATTTTTCATCACACACTAATGAAAGATCTCTCATCTGAAGGTCAATGAAGAGTCAGCTTCCTGAGTATAGGGAGAGCCTGAAAAGGAGCAGCCTAAAGGACACGTGTTGCATCTAATCAATATGGCTCCCTATTTCACACAGCTATTTCATGGCCTTCAATGTGTGTGCCAAACCCCCCAGTTTCACCTACTGACAAATTCCACTGTGGAAAGATGATTTAAACACACGAAAACCTGCAACAGAGCAGTATTAAAGGGAATGGACAAGTGTAATATGAATTTAAGTACATATCCATGAAACAGTATGCATTTAAAATCTTAATTTCCATTGCTGCACTGCAATATCAGAAAATTCAGAGTCTTTGCCATGAAATGTACATCCTGTATACGGAACTTTGATAAGAATGGCATCACTCTGGGACATCACAGTTTAATTTCACTCTGTCCCCTGTGAGCTATGAGGTGATATTCTTTCTATCATATTTCTCACCATTAAAAAAATTTGTATTTAAAAAATTTATAAAGTATGAACATTTTTAATTTATTTAACCCAATTCTTCTCTTTACCAAGCAATTCTACCACATAAAATATTGCTTATAAAGTCAGATTCAATATAGAAATCAAAAACGAGTAACCAGATTAAATAAAATCCAATTTCTTTTAAAAATGTTTACACTATATGTATAGTTCTGAAACTAATCTAGCAAATTGCTTCCCACCTGTAATTCTGTATTTCATTGCTCATATCTTTATGTTTAATATGACATGATGGCAGTTTATATCAGTACCTGTTAATGTAGCATCAGATATTATAGTACTGCAAACTGGGGAACATAATGTTGGGAGACAGTTATTGCAGCTGAACTTCTGAACATGGCACATATGAGATCTATTTAAGGCGAGGGCACTGTGACCAGGAAAACAAGCTGCACCTCATCAGTTTTAAAGTGGTGAGAAGGAGAAGAATGGGACCTACGGATTCTGTCTGAAGAGCTCTCGGTCCGTGCAGGAGAACTGGACACGCTGCTGCTTCGGTGAGAGGATGGATGGCTGCCAGGTCTGCGGCCCTCTTCAAGAGAAGGAGCAGGAGAAGGGCTGTCTGGAACACGTTCCTAGACCACACAAAAAGCCATTGGGAAAAAATGGCAATGTTAAACCAAGCCTCTGTTTCCAAACATCGCTTCCCTAAACCAAATCTCCCTCCTAAATTACAACCTATTCATTCCCCTGCTGATGTTTCCAGGATTTGCAGAGCATTCTCAAAGGAAACTTGGCAACTTTAGGACACTAGTTCTTACATTTCAGCAAGCAATGTAAGCACTGCTCATCCTATTAGGCTTTTAACTTCCTTCTACTTAAAAAAATAAGAGGTTTGTTCACCTTTCTGTTGTTGTTGTTTTGGTTTGGCTTTTTTTGGTTTTTTTCTCTTTTTTAATGGTTTCTTTGTTTATTTTTGTTACTTGTATCATCATGCAGTTGAATTGGAAGCAGACATTTTGGCTTACAGATGTTGGCATTATGGGATGAGGAATTAAGTATTTCTGTAAATAAATAAAGACCAGGTAGTGTTGTTTTATCTCATGTTGACTTTTACTTCACATTTTAGTTTCAAAGAGGCTTCTTGAGCAACGAGATCTTATGGAATTGTTATGGATCATAAAGAAACTATAACCTCCTTATAGTACCTACATCAGTCACATGACTGATATAAGTCCAAATATCTATTTTTACCATGGAACACAAATTTGGAATGAATCACACTTTTTGGATGAGTGTGGTCATATCACTTAAAAATGGAGAAAACCACCATTCATATTTTTCTATCCAGGGAAAGGCCTGGCATGGTAGCCAAGAGGAGCTATGATACACTTCATGAGGTTCCTTGGTTTTGAAAACCAGAATGTAAGGACTATGATGGTTTGAATTGCATATCTGCTATGTGAGAATTGTTAGTATGTAGCAGACAGATACATCTGATATTTCCCCAGAAGTCTGACACAAACAATAATCAAAAGGAGATGAGTGCAGAATAGTTCTTTCTAGAAAATTTGCTGTCTTTGCCTGCAGTTTCCTTTTTACTGCTGAAAGTTTGCAAGACTCATTGCTAAAATATGTCAGAGTGAGGCTGTTTTGGAAAAATAGTGATAAAAATAAATAAATACTATAGGGGAAATCTATTGGAAGGACTGAATATATTATACTAACTTTTTTTTTTTTTGCTTGTTTTTCTCCTTTTAATAACTGAAAACTTGACTTATAATGAGAAAAACAATGATCCCAAACCACCAATCAACAAACAACTGCACACATTCAACTCACTAAAAGCTTTTGGTAATGAAATAATACAATTAGTACATGTTTAATAACACAAAAAAACCTCTTGCTGTTGCAAATGTATTTTCTTGAAAAAAGCAGTACATTCCTCACACCGAAAAGTTCTTTTCGAGCAGTCATTATTTTATCATGCACAGTCACTAGATAAATATTTATTTCTCTGAATGCATGCCCAAGAAATTTTGCAACATCCTCAACTAGAGGAATCAATAGATTTGTTCAAGGTAAGTTTAAAAAAAAAAATATCTGCTGAACTTGAGATTCTGATTGCAAAGGGATTCAATGAGCATACTGATGGAGTGGGAGGAGATTTTTTAGAGCAATGTTGCAAGACATCTAAGTGGATTCCACTTTAACAGTCTTAGGTTTTTAAGTCAAAAACCTTGATGAGGATAGCTTAACTGCATCATAGCTCTAGGCTCATTATGACTTTGATTGTGTTTATATGCCCATGAACTGGGTATTCAAGAGGAGGATTATAATGCAGATGTTTTCAGAATGTAGAAGATTTATTTCTTTAGATTTAGGAGGATTTAAGCATGCATAGTGTACAGATTTGATATAAATTAGAACACGGTATATTTAATCATTCATTTAAAATATAATTTCACTGTTTGGCATACAACGTATTGTTCTTAGAAGGGTTTCATTAAAATGAAATCCAGTGAGCACATAAGATTTGAATACAGAGCTGCAGAGTAAATTAATTTATTTAAACAGCTTAATTTGTTTATCCTATTTATTTATGTGTGCTTTTACAGCACGTATTATGAGATGGAGCGAGCAAAAGGAATGCACAGGACAACGAAATATAATTACTGTACAAACAAAACAGATAATGAGTTTTATTCTCATATAAAATGACATAGACAAAATCCATGAGAAAACTATATATCTTGGCTTTATCAATTCATTTGTAAAATACCCTTTAATTCCAATAAAACATGGAATTGAACTACACAGAAATGCAAAATAAACCAATTTAGTACCTTAACTATTGTTTTATATCCTTTCTTCATAGTTCCACAATCAGCAATCTAGTCTATAGCAATTTTTTGTGTTTAACAAATTCACTGAAATAATAAATGGCAATGCTACTAATAATAAATTGAAATACTCTGTAGTTGTAAAAAAGTCATAGTAATAAACTAACAGTGCTGGAATATCAATATGTCTTCCTTAACAGAGATTTTGTGTAGAAAAGATTAATTTGGTTTGTGGCAAAATATTAACTTTAGACTCCATTTAAAATTTTTTGAAAATGCAGATCAGAGCTACTTTGCCACTTCTAAAGCATGCCACTTTAGCACAAATTATTCTACAAGAAACAGCAAAGAAATAGAACTTACTGACTTAAAATCCTAGCAACAGATATCACCTAGGATTCTATCCACTGCCCAATATTTTTCCTAAAACTTGCCTACTCACAGAGGCAGATATTTCTGGAGAATCTGGTGTATAACCCTCTCTCACTACTTTTTTCCTCCATTTTTTGCTTCCCTATTTCTTTCTACAGATAGTCACTGGTAAAAAGTAGTGTTAACAATTCAGGTAATACGCAGGAATTTAGCATCTGGTTCACCAACGTTTCAGGATTGTTAAGACTCTCAGTTAGGTATCAGAGGCTTTACTAAGCAGAGGGCAACAAACTCTCAGGGGCCAAATTTGAAGCATTCCTTATCTTGGGGTGCCCTTCACAACCTGATCCAAATCATGAATTCTAAGCATTTAAGAATCTGGCATTTACCTCCTCCAAAAATGTTCCTACCACAAAGAAATTTTCACTCTAGGGAGCTCTAACACCCTTTCTTGTACTCTTATTCCAGTGACAAGCTACACTCCCTCAATATCAAGTCCATTTCATAAATAACAGGCTTGTTCCTGTGACACTGGGTATTTTATTTTATGCTGTAAGAAAACAGGTAAAAGATTTCAGTATCAGAGATTTTAACACATGAGATGGAGGTTATCTCTAGAATTGAAGTCATCCCAGTTTTGTTCCAGAATGCTACAAAACATTCACAAAATCACACTGTCTTGGTCTCTTTAAGTAAAACAGGAGAGTTTTTATGTATTTATCAATTTTTTTTCTAAATTTCTCAAATAGGCAAATACTGCAAAATCTTATTCTGAAAGTTATTTTTAAGTAACTTTTTAAAAAATAATTATCTTAATATGTCAGTAATGTTATTCAGAAAGCCAGAAATACTTTCTTCTCTATATCACATCTTTGTCCATATATGAGGTCACAAAGTTAGTTACAAAATATTAATTTATTTTTTTGCCTATTTTATTTCTGCTTCAGCAGCATGTTTTCACTCTTTGAAAATTGCTTCATTACCAAAAGCCTTACTCAAAATATATCAAAACACAAAGCTGATGAAGTTTAGCTGCTGTATCACTATTGAAGACATTTCAGGTACTAGATGTAGGAATAATCCTTCTGCTCCTAAGAGGACAGAAAAGTAAGTGGTATCTTCTAGGTTGTCACCACCTCGGTTTTCACACAAATATTCTTTATTCTTTGCCATTCTTGTTCCTTAATAACAAAAGTGTTGGCCATTTCTGACAAACTTTGAATACATGTTCTTGCAATAACCAAACCAGATTTGCATGCACAGTCTTCACCTGGCTATTTCTCTCCTACAGGTATTTAGTCTTGGCCTTTTACTATGTTCTAGTGTACTCTGCCATAAGACTCATCTCTTGGGTTTAGTTATCCTTTAATTTTAGTCATGGAATGAGCTCTAGACACACAATTAAGTCTTGCTCTAAAGGTATATAAATTTTTAACTATTCAGTTGTCTTGCTCCTCTTCAGTATTGAACAAACTTCTTTAAGAATGTTTGTGCTTTAAGTCACTGAAGTGCAAGAATAAAGTAATTTATTTTCAAGGTCATACTTTTCATAGTTAAGTAACTTTTGGAATTGTTTAGGTTGGAAGAGATGTTTAAAGGCCATCTAGTTTCAACCCACCTGTCAGGCAGGAACACTGTCCACTAGAGGAGGTTGCTCAGAGCCCCATTCAGCCTGGCCTTGAACACTGCCGGGTATGGGGCAACCACAGTGTCCCTGGACAGGCTAACTGCATGCTAGGGAAAGTATAAATGTCACAAACTGTTTTACATAGTCGTGATAATAATACTCAGCATCAGCATCATCTTTTAATCAGGAGTGTGAGAGACTGACTGGTTAAAGACCCAAACAGTGGCCCACCTGGCACAGCACACACTCACCACTGAAGGCTACAGCTGGCTGTTGAAAAAGATGAGGAAGGAGGCTGGTAAGATGCAAATCTTGCCAATATGCCAATGGGCTAGTGCTTTTATCATGTCTATGCCCTTTTCATAATGGCTCAGGCATGAAAACTCTCCTCTGGGGAAGTACTGGGACATTCACACATAGTCTGAAAGACTTCACCCCTTCTGATGGGCCATAATTGACTCAATTGTGCTGACAGGAGAAGCAGCTGTGGCATCCCCAGAGGTGTCATGGATCATAAAAGGCTCCTGAAGTGTCCTGTGATCCACAGCCTTATACCATTCACTGTCAAACTCCCTACCTCAGGAGAGGAACCTGGGCATCCCACCCAAACCTAAGCATAAATAACCGTGGAACTTTGGTGTTTTGTGAGCTTTTCCTATTCCTGACAGATCAAGACAGCCACAAACACTTCAGCCAACAGATATTGAAATTGCAAAAGTCAAGTCTTGTTGTGAGGTCCATGGGTGGTGATATCTTTCTAATCCTTTCCATTTTTTTAAAGTGTTATTTTCGTGTTTTTATATTGCTATATTACTACATATAATAATAACCTAAATGGCTACACGTGTGCTCCCCCATTGCAACCAAACTGTTCTAAAATAAACCCCCCAAACCCTCCTTTAAAGTATTTAAGAACATGGATTTGTGTCATTTCATACGACATTTAGTGTGGTTTTGCCCCAAGGAATCTATCAATAAGAACCTGCGTTACCCTCACCTTTTGGGGTGGGTTGTAACAAGGAATAGTTTATATTATTTCCAACCTTTGTGGGAAGACACCTGTCTTCCAAGCCTTTTTGGTGGTAGAGTTATAAAAATTGCTTTTAAAAGTGATCAAAACACAGATTTCTTTCTTCAGCTCCTGACTGACTTATTTTGAACTTGTGTGAGATGTATTCCAGGAATAACTTTCTTGTAAAATGTCACATTTAATTTGACATTGCTTTAGCTGAATAAGTGTAAGAAATTAGTTACTTGAGTATCTTTTGTATTTTCTGCAAAAAGAACATTTTTACAGTTTTACTTTTTCATTCCATTTTAGTCAAGACACTATGGTGCTCTAAATGAATATTTAGACTCAGGAAGTGCAAAATTAAATGGACTAATAGTTAGTTATTTCCTAACTTCCTCAGTCACTTCTAGATGAGTGTTATCAAACTGACTGAATGCTAAAAAATTTCATTTTTATTTCCTTATCTGCATACTATCTGGCCTGCCAAAGATCTCGCTAACTTCACACTGATGCACATGACATCCTTCTCATCTTGTTCTTACAGATCCACTTCTAATCCCAATCAAAATTCAGGAGTTCTAATATTTTGTATTGTCATTAACTGCACTATTATTTTAAATCTCAGATGTCTTACGAAGAAGAGAATCCATTATGTTTACATCACATGTTTTCTCTCTCTGTGAATACCTTGAACTTATTTATCTTTTGGACCAACTGAAGTTGATTTCTATTATATTTTTTACTTCTGCAATTTTTCATTGTACCTACTTTGCTGTTCCCATCACAAGAATACTGACAACTGGAAGCATAAAATGAAGAAAGAGATCAACTGAAAATAAAACTGAATTGGCTTGATTTTTAGTGTCCCGTTTTTCACATGTATTATTACAGCAGAAGTTAACTGACAAAAAGCCAAATAGGAGACTTCCAAGTAATCCTTTAACAGTACTTCCCCAACAAAAGATCTAATCCTTGGAAATCATGGCAGTACATAAAGCACAATGACCTAGTCAGGAAGTGGGTGTCAATGGATAGGGCCATTACAGAGATTACAAAAACAAGCAAGCAAACAAAGTTGATCCCTATCAATAGAAGAAAGAGCTTGGTTTTACCTTCACAATGAAAATTTCTTCTAACAACAAAATATCCTTCTAAGGTATACAAAAAAACTCCATGCAATATGTAAATATATAGACATGCAAGAAACTCTGTTCCAATCAAATTAGTAACTCCTTACTTGTCGTGAACGGCGGGAGAAATGCGACACACCATATGCGATGAATAGCAAATCCCGAAGTTTATTGAAAGCTCACCCATATTTATATTGGTGTTAATGAAGCTTATACATATTGCAAAAGCTGAGCTCATTATTGGTTAAAGCACACTTAGACCAACCACACCTACTTCTATCTTCTAACAATTATTTTGCTTCTATGTTTGCATTCTTCTAACTTTTCTACCTAAGATAACTACATTTTCCGGCAAGCAATTTTCTCCCCCGTCTTCCCGTTTCAGGGAAGGTCACTGTGACCTTCGTCAGTAATTGGGCACTGGTTGCTCAGTTCCCAGCTTGTTTCCCCTATCCTTATCCATTGGTATCACATCGAAATGTCCTTTCTCAGCTAACCAACTATCCAAAAAGCTCTCTACACTTACTGGCAAGCTGGACACACTTTTTGATTTTTTTAAGGTATTTTTCTCCTCTTCTGAAAACCTAGCCTTACTTGCAAAGTAAGCTTAAGAAGCATCACTAGGAATTCACCCTTCAAAGTAAATCCAAGCCACACATGTATTATGGCCTAGAAGTTAGCAATATCAATCTCATCCCTTGTACCTGGCCCCATGGTCATTTTGCATCAAGTCAATCTCACACTACATACATAGCTCCCTGTTACACACGAGAACATGCAAATTTCCTAACATAAAGTTTGTACTACTTTCTATGTGTCATGTGTAGATACCTATTTTACATGCCACGAGTTAATTCATATGAGCATATGGCTGCTATTAGCTTCAAACTGCACCTCAGAAACATGCATGATAAAAGAACCATAGGATCCTCTATTATTAAAAAAAACAAAACCCATGATTCCAAGTTACAGCCTGCCATATTTAGTTAGCATCCTCTAAGGTCATTATATAAAAAGTGCATTAAAAGCTAAAACAAATAATATTAATCATATAGATAGAACTAATTAATGAGGTGGAACATCGTGTCCTCTAATATAAAGATAGTTAAGCCATAATCAAGAAGGTCAACTATACTTTGACCTAAGATCTACTCATTCTAAATGAAAAAAAAAAAAAGAAGTGTGCATATACACAAGTTATTCTAACGCAGAGATTTTCTTCTCTGTTATGTTCAAGTTCCTACAAATTAGATATCATATTTTCTGCAGCTACGATAAAATTAAGTGTTATTTGAATTACATTATACTTAAAAATTCATTAGTATATTCTAATTTTTGTGTTTGCTTTCTTAACATGTAAAAGCAGTTGTCTTAGGAGCTGATAGCCCTATTTTTATTCTAAAGTATTTATTGTAATAAAATTACATTTTATTATTTAAATGCTCTAAATCAAATTTCTCATTACATAAAGAAGAAAACTTGATCATACTTCACATATCAGATAAAGAGGAAATTAAAGTAGCTTCCCTCTTGCACTTTTATACACTCAAGGAAAGCACTTTAAAGTAATGTTAAAATTTCTATTTTGAATGCACTATGCACTAATGTCTCTAAAAATAGTAGGTTATCTGAAAAGTCAGGTGTTTTTCAGGTTAGGCATACAAAAAGGGTTTTTCTGCCAGTTTGGAACACAATCAAATTTGTTCTCATTCCCCATCTGTAAAAGGTGTACAGCATATCCAGCTTCACAGGAATGCTCTCACTGCCTGCACAATGCTTTTCCTGTAAGACACAGAAGCGTCCATAGAAAACTTTTGCCTTCAACACAGGATTCAAGATTCAGATCAGCAAAGTGAACTTGCTCTTTTTCCTCTTAGAGCCTGTTTCCTTTCAGGTATGCTCTCTGGACTTGCTCACCACCAGTCTGACATGAGACATTAAAATGTCCTCTGTTCAGCCATTTCTGTATGGCAGAGATGTATTTCTTCTCTTTGGCTATTATTTGGGCTTTTTGGGAAAAAAACCCACAGAAACACATGAGTCTGAGTTGGAAGGGTCCCAGAAGGACCATCAAGTCCAGGTCTTGAGTGAATGGCCCATATGGGGATTGAATCCATGACCTGGGTGTAATTAGCACCAGGCTCTGACCAACTGACCTTCTATTATAGGCAAAAAAGACAGGAACATTAAATTACATCAACAGGAACACACATATTGCCAATGAAAAATGAAAAAGTGAATGAATTCCAAAATTAAATTTTATGTCAGAATAGTCCTATAAACAGAGTTATTCTAAAAAATAAAATTTGTCAGCAGCTACTTTTGTTAAATAAGTTAACAGTAAATTTCTGCTATTGGATCACAGGAATATATTTATCTATATGTAGATAGATTTAAAAAAAGGTAAAAAATAGTGTAACACAACCAGTGCTATGATAGATGTGAGGAAATTAGAAAAATTTAGTCTGATATATCCATTATATAGTGGAAAACTACAGTGCCAGTGGTTTCTTCACTTTTTCAGCTGGACATATTGGTTTCTTCTGTTTTATTCTTAATTCGTTCTATAAGTATTAGTAACATATAGATAAATTGCAATTTTTGATTCCGGCATGCTGCTGCTCTGTTCTAACGTTTACAATGTAATTTCAAGTTGCTATTATTATAAGGTATGTCCTTTATATTTTCATATATCTTTCTGCTGAGTGAAAAAAAAATTGATGTAGTGAAACTGCTAACAAGCTGAGCCTTTGAAACCATGGGCAGGTGATGAAAGCCACTTCATGTCTAAAGCATCCCCAGGTCACAGCTGTCACACTCACTGCAATTCATTGTTGTCACAATCTGCTGTCCCTGCTTGTTGTTGCTCTCCTCTTGTTCATCCAACTCATATATCTAAACATTCCATTACAAAAAGACATCTAATGCTCGTCTCATGTTCGAAAGGGCACAACACTCTTCTGAAATATAATTCTGAAGATTTTAGGGCTCAGAGTTCACTGCCAAATCTAAGGTGTTGCTTTGTAAGGCTTCCCTGGTAATTTTGTCTTTGTCTCATCTCCTGAATGCAGCAGGATAAAATGTTTAGTTAGTACATGATCTCAGCTTTATTCCAACATCTTATCATGAAGAAATGAAATATTGCCCAGTAATAGAAAGGCATTTGAAGCTTTGTGAGTTTAAAGATAACAGCGCTAGCTGTGAAGTCAGTGAATTGGAGGGAAAGGTCAGCAAGCCATCTACGGTGGCACTGTTCACAAAGGCAATCCTTCTATCCAATGAACCTGGTTGTTCATAATCTGAAGACTTTGATTTTCTAAGACTTAATTTTGTTCTTTGTTACTTAATTAGATATGGTTACTATTGATTTACTTTTCAGAGTCAAAATTTCTCACAGGCCTTCTAACTTTCAAGCAGACTTTACACTGGCAAACATGCTATACTCTAATTTCAAATCTATGCTGTTGTTTCAGGTTATAACTACAAACTCTGAGATGAGTGATTCAAAAACTTTTCAATTTGTGGAAACATTGACACTAAGGAGAAAATACTTCAGTAAAATTAGGGTTAAAAAATGAGTAAAACCATAGTGAAAACAAAGCCAAGATGTCTGAAAATAATTGCAATAAAAAACTGGAAGCTATAATTCTCATAACAAACAGTTTCATGAAAGAGAGCAACTGCACTATTTATCCGTTCCTGTAAAAATAAAGAAAAAGGAGGTTTGACCTTCTCACTTACATTTATTCTTGAAGATATTTATTTTGATTGTAGTATAAGTTATTATTCATAAACATTACACTGCCAGCACAAGGTTCAAGAAGTATGCTGATTACAGTTGCCTGCTCAACTACTCGGTGCATATAACTCAGTGGACATTAAAATCACAGCCTCTGACTATGCCTTTGAGAAGAACAGGTAAATTGCCAGTGACATTATATCCATCCCCATGGGAAGAAAATCACCTAATAATGACCTCATGCTTTTAAGTTTGTGGGGTTTATGTTTCAATCCTGTTCAGTATTAAAAAATAGGAACATAATTACTTATCTGTGCTACCTCTATCCACATGACCATATCCCTCTGCAATAGATAATAACAGAGGATATAAATCTAGACATACGTTGTACCACAATGGGGCTGAAGGAATGAGTAGGAAACAGTAAGTTCCTTAACCCTTATGGTACTGCTGAAATAACTATGTGCAGCAAGATCTTACATTTAGAAGTGAGTTTTGAGGGACAAGTAAAAACTTGTGTTTATGGATTCACCTGTAGTAGAAATTAATTGTGAGCAATAACTTACAGAAGAAGTCATGACAGTGCTTAGGTAATGTGATGTTCTACATAAAAGACCTAAAATCCTTAACTTATAGTGCAAAGTTCAGAAGAAATCTGTATTTTGTGCACATCCTCGTATGTGCACATTTTTCTAAAGAGAACTTAGGTTAATTTGGTCATTTAAAAACATTTCATTGAAATCCACATATTTTTATATTACAGTTATGTGCAAACCAGATGGGAACATGAAACCTGGTTTGTCAAATAACTTGCACAGGATGTTATGCCAGGAGTTATGCAAAAGTTGGCAGCTACAATGAATATTTAATTAGTATGGATATGAGAGCTGAATTTTCAAAAATGACATTGATACATACTGTAGATTATTAATACAAACAAATGCTCAAATAAGCAAACTTTTGGAAAGAAATTATGATTTTCCAGTTATAACACGTTGTTGGAATGTTTCAGAGAGCCTAAATTGCTAGGTACTTTGAAGGTCTTCACCTAGATTATAAGGAATCTATCTCTGCTAAAGGAAACAGTTACAAAAATGGACTTGTTAAGAATTAAACAACCCCCAGGATAAGGAAAATTTTCTGGTATGGGACTGCCTACAGTTACAATAATACACAAAATTATATGATGACAGTATGTCCCTTTCAGAGTCCAATAGTTTTAAACCTACTAGACAAGTTTAGATCACATGAGCCAAAAGTACTTCTCAGTTAAGTGTTTCCTGGGTCCAGCAATGTTCCCATAATGGGGTTAGATCTGTCAACAGAGCAGGCCCTGCTTTCTACAAAAGGAAACCATTTTTACATGGCCTATGAGATATGTTGTACTCAAATGTACCTGACTGGTAACTGGAGACAAAGATAGTGGTCACACTGCAATATGTTCCCACAGACATATTTAAATGTAGGCCATGGTAACTTAAGCAGCTTTAATAGCTACAACTAACTTGTAAACTACCTTTACAAGATAGAAGTCAGCTTGTTAAAGTTTAGAAACAGAAGGTTACCAATGCTCATGAAGGTCAAATTTTATACTCTTACATATGAAATAAAAGAGCTCATAGAAAATGAAAGGAGGGAAAATATCATGAAAACAGTGAAAATAAAGTTTTGTTGGCACAGTAATTAATATGTCAGGTGTCATTTAACATGTGCTCCATCTCAATCTTCATTTTTTAGATCCCCAGTAGGACTGGTGGCCACAGTTCCAATTAAGAAAATAAATTCAGAATGAAATAAAGCACCATGTGTTTTCCAGAAAATATTAGTATCATATAACTCTTACTAAATACCAATCAAGTAAAAATAGGAAAATAGAGTTGCAAAAATCATCATGCAATCACTTAGTTAGCAGCAGAGTGCTTATATCTCCAACACAGGGGCAAGATGGAAACCAGGGCAGGATCTAGCCTTGTTGGCATACTACCTAAATAAGTAATTCTTTTCAAACCAGTATCTTAACTCCTCATGTCAGCAAAGGTGAGAAAGGGATGCCACTGAAGGCCTCCAAAGGAGATCCTAGATTTAGAGGTAAAGGTGACTAAATTAGGCCATCAGATCATATTTTTCTAGATCAATAAAAACATAGATTTGTTGACTTTTAACTGAACAGTTCTTTGCAGTTCTGTGCTTGTTAGGTTAAAGAAGAAAGGTGCACCAGTATGTTGAATGTCTTAATAAAGTCAGACCTCTTCACTCTACTTAAATCATTATGAACTTCAGAACTTTTGTAACTCCTGATTTAAAGGTCCAAGAGATTCTAAGTTTACCTAATTTTTGTCAGAGAAATTGCATGAATGGATCAATTTCCAATATAGCTCTGAAAAACTACATAAACTTGCTTTTGCGTGGCTATTTCTAAGATACATTAGATAAAAGAACAAAAGTTTGTGTATTTTCTCTTTCTCATTTGTTAGACCTAAAGAAGGATAAGAGGCAAAATGTAGATATCTAAATAAAGATCAAGTCATAATTAACTAATGGTAACAGGGAAGTGTCTTTTTAAATGAAATGCTTTAAAATGAAAACACATCACCTTCAGTAAAAAGAAGAAAAAATTCCACGCCTCTAGTAAATGCCTCTATAATCAGATTAATTTAATTAAAGGCCCCAAACAAAACCTAAAACAGGTAGACAAGTTCAGATATCAGATATTTTTGAGATATCCCTATAATACTACACTTCCAGCCTGCAGATTACTGGGACTGTTCTGCGCTACTTCATTCTAATTTGTTTTGGGATTTGGAAAATTTAGTTTCTGCACAGGTAAAGTATCAAACTTTCAGCCTTTTTCAAATAACTTAGAGCATTTCAGTTCAAATGCTTAGGTTTAAAAATTGGAAGAACAATCTCTTCTAATTTAAGAGTAATTTTTTCCATTATATCTCAAGATACATTAGAGTACAGACTATGAAATACAAGAAAAAGACAAAGCTGTGTATGAAGATGTTTCAATTTGAACATTGCTTTAATACTGATTTAGAGAGAAGGAGGGAAACTGAGTTGCTAACAGTGGCCACTGGTGCCCTGTTGTGCTCTCAGTCATCACACCTAGTTTTCTTGTATTTACTCACTTCATGACTTACCTTAGAACATTTGACACCTATACAATACACCTTTACAATATTTATGCTGGCTGCGAGCGGGCTACGATTTGGTGTCTTTTGGTTTGGTTTGGGTTCATTTTGGTCTGTTCTAGAGTTACCTTGATAACAGATGTCTCCACTCTGGAGGGAGGGCTCTGCACTTGTGCTGCTGCTGCCATGTTGGCGATGGTGCTGAGGTGGTTCATCTGGCTCATTGCCATCGTGACAGAGGCTGGAGGTAGGCTCACGGGAATCAGCGGGTGGGGCATCATCATAAAAGGAAGTTCCAACCCTGTTGGGGGGAAAAACAGGGAAATAGGTTTATGCATCTTTTCTTAAGCACTGTCTTCTTTTTCTCCTGATGGACAGCATTCAAGTGACAGGTGACAAGATGGTTCACATTGCAGGAAAAAGCAGCTCTATGTCAGTTCTCCTCTGAGAGATGCAGGGGTGAATCACTAGCAACCATGGAGAGTTTCTAGCCACAAGGAGAGGCTATTAGACCTCTTAGTTTGTTTATATCTGTGTAATGTATGATACCATTGCTAAGCCATGGCTATTTATTATAGTTTTTGATATCTGCTGTAAGGTGCCTTAGTAGTGCTTCATTATGCCACTGATGCACAAGTTAGCAGTTATTTTAAGTATCAATTTTATTGCATACGTATTTGTTCTTTACTGTCTCCACTTCCCCTGCTTAATACTCTAAGGGAAGTAGTCCAGAATTCCGCACATCCTTGATTTTTTCATTGCCTATTTATAAACACCAAAAAAAAGAGACAGGAACTAGAAAACTGCTGATGTTAGTGCTGAAAGATGTCAACCCGTACCATTTGGCAGAAGGTGGTTCTGTTGAAGAGGGTTGAGAGGATGGCTAACTGGAACATTATGCTGTCCAGGCAAGTTGGGGTGGTTAACAGAGGCCTGTGATCCTTGGGTGGGGGGAGACTGAAGTTTTTCTTTATCCCAAGAACCATCACTGCTGCCTGTGGGGAATGAATATATATTATTTGGATGAATGAAGACTCCAAATTTTCAATTTCTGAATTTGGAAGCAAGGCCAACATTCTAACCTTTTTTGCAGGTGGAAATTTTTTTTTATTTTCTTTTTAATAAGTGGGTTGGGGGAAGGAATTTAGGGTTGGGACTTTTTCCCACCCTCTGAAAAAAAGAATATTTTTAAATTAAGAGTTAGCACTTAGAAAATAAATATATATATGGCATTTTTTAATATGTGAGAGAATATTTTTGCCTGCAAAATGTCTAACAAAAATATGGCCTGTTATGTCAATTAAAATTTAAACTACTGTTATATCGTGTCCTGTATTTGTGAATAAATAAACATTCTTTGGAGTAATTAAAAAATTAATTTATTGAGGGCACCAACATGCATGCATATATGCTCGGCTGATGATTCTATTTTGTATATTAAATTTTTATTTCATACTATTAATATAAATGTTAGGAATTACATTGATTCTTCAGTCTTCTGGTAGTGGAACAGACTAGCAGCAAAGAAGAATGGGGACAAACAAGTATTGAGATGAGAAATAATTCATTTCCTTGAGAAACACCCTTTTTCACTATTGCAGACTTCCTCATAAAAAATAACCATAGAATTAAATAAGATACAATTAAAGGACAATACGATACAGTCTGTATAAAGGACAATAATAATTAATATCTCATTATAAATTTGTCTATTTATGTGCAATGAAAAGGTTAAGATCTTCCAACCTGACAAACTGTGTCATTCTTGGTGTGTACTTACATATAATGCTGAGATTGAGTGTATATATGTTTATGCATACACAGTAATCTATACACTCACTGTATGAGTTTATTTACCATACACAATCAATAAACAATGTTTGAATCTATTAATAAAAATGGATATATGCATGCATTCTCAGCAGTATTAATATACCCATCAGCAATATATGATTGCTTCCTTTTTTATGTAGAGCACAATTTCAACCTCCTGACTTTGAAAATGTCTACTCTTTTCATGGGAGCATGTCTTGATAGGGACTTTAGGAAGACATAAGTCAAGATGTATTCGATCTATGCTCAGTTTCTATTTAGCATTATGGATTATAGCAAAGTACATATTTCTGAATGTTTTGCTACATATATCCTACTCTTTAATGAACAGCAGAGCCTGAAAAACAACAGGAACGGCACCACCTCCTTCTTACTTCAGTAGAGAGGGGATAAGCCTATTAGTTTTGACATATTTTAACATCGTTTTCATTGGATGACAAAAGAACAGAAGTTGGTAGAATTCCAATTTAATTTCTCTAGATCTATTAAAAACCTGACTGTAAAAGCTGTACAACATAGTTTATAATGAAAAATACTCCATTATTGCCATGATTTTCTTTCCCTAGTTACTTCAGGAAGACAGTTAAGGCTCAATATAAATTCTAACTCATTAGCTCAATACTGTCTCAATCCCAGTGTAAATTGTTCAGAAGTAGGTAATGAAAATTCAGTCCAAAGTCTCCTGCAATGAAACAAAGCAATTTTATGAAACAGTGAAAAGAATCAATTATATTAGATACTTTTATTATTTTACAAGAAATTTTCATAACCTTTATGCAGTGAACACACTTGAGATGGTAAATCCTTATTCAAATCTCATGACCTCTGACAAGTGAACATACTTTCTTATATTTTGAGAACTAAGATTCTCTCAAAAAGCCTTAACACACATTTAAATACATAGTAAAGCAGCTAAATCTTATCTGGAAAAAATATTTATTTTCCTTTTAATTTCACATTCTCTAATTTTCTGCTTTTTACCACTGCAGTGTACATATTTTGCTCCTTAACATCCAGGCCTACCCCACCCTCCTGTTTTGCTTATCCCTTCTGAAGAGTTTATAGCAATCCATTGCAGCACTCTCTTGTGGAAGTCATCCCACCATGTCTCTGTGCTGGCAACTCTGTCACAGTTTTCCTGCTGCACAATGGGTTTCAGCTCTTCCTGTTTGGTGGCCATGCTGTGGGCATTGCTCTAGAAGCATTTCAGCTGGCCTATTGATCCCACCACCTTTTTGGGGGAGACAAGTAATTCCTACATGACTATTCTTAGTTTCTTCTGCAATTTCTAACACATCAATAAACCACTTTGCAGTCTTTGCCACCACATGGCTCTCCATCCTCCACCTCCAGCGAGATGGTAGAGCAAAGTACCTTGCTAAAACACTGTCCTTCAAACACTACTGTGCCTTTTCCAGACATCTCTAATGAGCTTGATTTTCCCCCATTAAATCTAGGTTAAATCTCTTTCAATGAGCCCTACTAATTCCTGTTTCCCCTTTGAGCCAGGTGTAACATCTCTTTTATATAAACGAATACAAATAATACATAAATATATATTAGTAATTATATGAATATTTGTTAGCATTATAAGGAAGATGTTTGCATTTTATACAGCTGCTGAATTGCCAGTAATGAGATATTTTCATTATTTTTATCAGCAAGATCTACAGTGCAGTTAATTTTATCCTGATGTTTGACAGGGGGATGGAGTCAATTCTTCTGTGACCCTTCCTAACCTGGTCACAGAATTTTGCAAGGTCAGTTATAGTTTGCCAATTATGGCTCTGCTTGTGTGGCTCAGAAATTAGGGCTTTTCTAAATCAGTAGCTTTTCTGCCTCAAAATTACAGTGTCTGCTGTTTTAGCGTGATATTGAACCCAATAATAATTTGGAAGAGAGAAGACAAGTTTCAGAGAGCCACAGTATCAAGGCTAGCAGTTAGTGACAGTGTCCTTAATACTTGTACTCTGAAATCATCTGTTAAGATCTGCTTATATGGAAAATGATTTATAGACTCCATAGAATTCAATACATAACATTAGAAACCCCTTTCAAACTTCTGACTGTCGAGTTCCTGAACACTTTAAGTGAACAGACACAGATACAAAAAGTCTTGTCCATTCACTGCATTTTTCTTATGCTAGTTAAACAGAACACTTTTCCTCTTAGAGGAAACAGTTATTTTCATTAATGTCAAAGCAAAGCAAGTGTTATTCTTTAGACACTATTCACTGTCTGCACAACAAAGTGCAAGCTACCAGTTCTGTCACCTTTTACATTTGGTTTTGATTCAATGCATACAGTGGTTTCAAAGAGTATTAAAAATCTGTTGCCTTCTTCCTCTTCACTTGTTGCCCTGCTGGAGGCTTATGTTTTTCCAGTTTCCATCAGTGGTTGTCAAGTCTTTGTAATAGGATTAAAAGCTTGGACACCTGATATCCCTGGGTGCTGCAGTTCACCCTCATAAAAGCTGTTTGCTTTAAATTGAGAGAAAATCAGTTTTTAGTGGCATAATTAATTAAATTATGCAAAGTGTTCCAGATTCAGCATAACACTTTCTGAAGCAGCAATTGGAAGCTCTACATTGCATTCAAACAGCATTTCAATTGACGCTGCACTAGGCTGACCATAGAGTACCATTTTCAAGGCTTTCAAGCACAAGGGATCCAATTTTGAAATGCAAATGCTTAATGTTGAGTGCTCAAACCCCATATATATGTACTTGAATAGGCAATTTGGTAGCCAACTACATATTTCATACGTGATAGTGCTAATACAGGCACTCAAAAAATTGAAATGAAGTTTCCAAGTGTAAGTACACGTGCTTAAAAACCAGGCTCAGATGATCCCACATTTTCTCATGATGGACAACTCGATGGAACAAGTGTGACAATACTTTTTCACCATTTAAAAGGCATAGTACAGAATCCATTGCTTTCCTCGTCACCAATATTTCAGCACGTATTTTCCACAAATGTGAGTTACCTTCTCCCATAATCAGCAGTTACACAACAAACCATTATTTGTACACTGAAGTGGGTCTGTAAAAGCCTGATGCCTGGATTATTTGTATTCATTAGTAGCACAATTAGGTAGCTAAGGATGGTAATAATAAATTGAAACAATTCTGGACTAGAAGGTAATGCAGCCAAGAAAAAGAAAATGAAGCAGAAAACTAGTGTACAATGTCAGCCTCACAAACAAACGCTGATCTAAACGCACCAGGTTTGTTTTTATAATCATTCCTCTTATTTGCAGACTCCTTTTCCTTTTTTCATTCTGACCCCATTAGGATGCAGTTTGTTTAAATTTCTGTTTCCACAATGTGAGCTGAACAGTTTAGTTCCTGTGATAGTCAACAGGGATCCAGCCAAAAGGTTCTGGAGAGCTGCTGAGCTCACTCTGTGGGAGACAGGCCGATCTTTGGTCAGCTGAATCTGCATCTGGTGCTTCCAAAGACTACAGTGACCCTTCTCCCAGACTCAGTTCAATGGCCTGAACACACAACTCCTGAGATGGCCAAAATTGAATTTGAATCATGTCTTGTAGGGTTGGTGAGTACCACACAGCACCTGCAGGAGACCCCAAGGCTATCTGGAGGTGTAGATCAGGCAGGATGCTTGAGGGTATCTCAGGCAGTAGCATATATCTATGCCTAGGCAACCAAGCCAAACTTTTTTGATTATAGGTGGTTTTTCGAAATTAAAATTAGGCTATCTGCCAGGCCCTTGGGTCTTCCCCTTCCTTTCATGTGGAAAACTTGATATTTTATGGAATTATATAGAATAATTCAAGCATGTCTTTAGGCAAGTGAACCCCAGCACTGGCTCAGGAATAGTTTCAGGTATCATTATATACACAAGCAGAATCACATAGCAAAAACACAAAAGAGTCTGACTTCCCACTAACAACTCAAACCAGCTTTTTTTTTTTGGTGTGCTACTGATCTCCTTTTAGTCTCATAATCTTTCTGTTATCTTCTGTGTTTGCTGAAACAATTTGTATCTCAGCAACAATTACCAAACAAAGCATCGGTATCAGCTGTGTTGGCTCATTTTTCTGAAGTGGACTATTCATGATCTGGGCTATTTATGTTCACTGGAAAATATGCATAATCAGTGTGCTAAAAATTGGTAATCTTAGCCTCCTGACAGTGAGGAAACCATTTTGTAAACTGCCCAAATCAAGTGCTGCTGCTTTAGTCTTTGAATTGTTATAAATTTGTGATTTGATTTCTATAGAATTCAGTTTTCTAAAATCAGATGTACAATTTTTCTGCAATACACGAGTGCTGTGAGACTGTATAAAAGACACATGCCTCCAGACAAAGGCATTTTTATGAGGTCTCTATGTTACTGTTACATCATTAAAGGGAAAAAAAAAAACTTTGCCATTTGTAAACAGTATCTGTCTAATATTTTTGATACTTGCATTTCTACCTCTTCTGGGAGCACAAAGTGATCAGGAGAGAAAGTACTACAACATGGGAAAATAATTTCCCAAGTCTTCTCTGTAACCCTTTGTATTTGGCTTTACATTATGATTTTTCTTTTCTTTTTTACCTCCTCACAAAGTTTTGCATTGTTTTGGGAGTTTTTGGTTATAAAATCATGCTTATGCTCTTAAATAGGCTATGAGCAATGTGGGCTCCTAATTAAAAGTGTTCATAATTTTCTCTAAAATAGTAGGCTGATGGGTCTGGTATTTGTAGTTCTGCTATTATCATGACAGATTATATACAGGTGCAGTAGCAAATTAAAGAAAAAAACCACACACACACAAAAAATCCCTATCCTTTGACAAACATTTTCCTACAGAAATATATAAAGGAAAAGCCAAAAGAACCTTTGGAATTACATACTGTTTATTCTTTGCTGACAAAAGTAGTAATCTGAAAAACAGTTAGTAGCCTCAATCATGTAGACTGCTTCATTCAATGTTCTAATTTTATTGCATGCTTGTTTTGTAGCAATGGCAAAGAAATTACAACTGCACTTTGCACCACAAGCCAAATTTTTACCCACTTTACTTTTCCCATATTTATGTTCTGATAATAAAAACTGTAGTAGAAATTGTTAATTCCAGGAAATAAGATTGAATTCTAAATGCTGAATACCAGAGTATAGGTTTAATCATTAATCAGGAAATACTGAATTTATATAAATTAATAAGTGAAAGAATTTTTTTACAGTTACAATGAATCTCATAGAATATAGATATTTTATACTAATCTTTCATTATTTCACCAAAAAAGATTAACACAGGAAAAGCTTTTTAAAATTCAATTTAATGAATAATGAAACTGTCCAAGACAACTGAAAGCTCAGCAACTCAGTTACAGGCTGTGTGACATTTACCTAAAAATAGATTTTCCATTTGTCTCCTCTTACTAATACCTAATTTGAGCTAATTTCATCGATAAAAACCAGTTTATTTTATGGCTATATGATCTTAAAAGATAACAGTGTGAATTTAGATATGCAAAAATAAATGTGTGACATCATCAAGATACAAAAAGTCAGATGTGTTGTATTCACTGTGTTCAGAACAATAAAACCTGGACCCCATTTTCCTGTCAGGTACACCTGGTTAAATAAGTTAACTTCAGACCAGAGAGCTGGAAGTACAGCTAGTCCCTTAAGGCATAGTTTTTAAAATATAAAGACTAATGTGCCATCAGAAGTCAACCAAAACCCACCAAAAACTACATTGTCCTTCTTTCTCAACACAATGAGAATCACAAAGCATGTTGCAAACATCTGGATTACAGTGGTATGTGCTTTTGTACAAAAAATTGCCTGTTCAATAGATAATTAATATATTACTATATGTAGTCATTGCATGTAATTGTGGATACTAATATTTTCTGAATGCTTAAGAAACAGGTAAGAGTGAATATGCCTGGCTGAGTAGTCTATAGGAACATGTTTAGAACATTTTCTGAAAAATATGGGTTTAATTTTTTTTAGTGTAAGATCCTGTTACTTCAGTTTATAAAGAAAGAAGCTATCCTCATTCGATTTGTTGGTCTATATAATCAGTATAACAGAATGATGGGCTTCCTTTTTAGTACAGTACTATAACAGACAGGTCCAGAAACTTGTCCAAGGTGAAAGACACAAGTTTAAGGTTCTGAGTGATTCATGCCTATGAGTAAGTGACTAATCTTTCCTGAAAATATGGATTTTGATGGGATTTTGTGATCAGTATTTACACTGGTCTGATACAGGCAATATCTCAGTTGGTGTGGACCCTGCTTTTTGATACTTATTACCTCTAGTCTGAGTTTTACAGCCTCTAATTCTATATTAGCAGTGCTCAGAAACAAGAAAAGTAAACCAAAGCATTATACCATGTTTGTACTCAGTAACTTGTCATCCCCCTTTTCTTTCTCTTTAACAAAAATTCTCAAAAAGTTTAGAAAAATAATAACCTAATTATTGCCTCTTTAACTCAAGAAGAAAACTCCTGCAGATTTTCAGGACATCTAAGTACAGCTGGCAGTCCTGTATAAACTATAAACTAAAGAAAAACAAATACTAGAAAATCCTCAGTAAATACACTGAAGTGCAAAAATTAATTGCATAGACAAAATGCAAAAAGTGAGAATGCCAAGCTTCCTAATGTCTTCTAGTAGATAGACATAATTGTTAGCTAGTCCACACTTTGCCCCACCTGTTTCAGCTGTGCATTTTATCTCTTATTTTTTCGTATTTTTCAATATGAAAAAATAAGAGATACAAGATATATTGGGCTTGAAAGCAAAAATTAAAATTGAAAGCAAAATCAAAAGTGAGAAGGCCTTGGTAAAATCATGTTCAATCTATTCCAAAGAAGATGCACCAGGGATGAAAATGCAAAGCAGGAGGTTGACATATTTCAGCAAATCAAGTTTATTGATGACTTCTTTAGGAAATTGCTGAACTGAAGAGGAATATTTCGATTTCCAGCACAAATGCTGCACAAACCCGTAACAGTACGTTGGCTCTAAAAGGTTGCGCAAAGAATGCCTTCTTGAGCGTCATTTTTCAGATTTTTACTCACTGGATTTTTTTTTAGTCATTTTCTTAGGAAGAAAGGCTAAATTATCAAAAATCAGTCCTTATTAATCAACAGATTAATATCTAGTCTTAAGCAAAGTTGATCGCAAGGTCTCATAGCAATTACATCCCTATGCTCTCTGGGAAAACAAACGCAAGTTGGCTGCACGAAACCCTACCAGCTGCAGCAAGTCTCAGGCACTCTCCAGAGCACATGGCTGTGCTTCCCATTCAGGGAAAAGGAGACTTGTGTTTGCCCAGATATTGGCTTGATGAGCAGCATGGGGCTGGACACAGAGGTTTCCAAATTGATGCTGTGTCTCTTCCACTAGAAAACTGCTGCAAAAAAGCCAGAAGGTCACACAGGCTCTGAGGGTCACAGAGCCATTTCACCCTCCTTTGGGAAGCAGGTGCTAACTCAAAGCTTCTTGAGGAATTGTCTTACTTTTGAGTTGCCTGCACAGCTTTGATTTAGCTTCTCATGACCACTCTGATAGAGTCCCTAATTTTTCAGTCTTATATATTCCTTATGTAAATTTGCATCATGTAATAGGCCCAGGTCTCAAAGAAATCCAGTGATGATGATGACTATTATTACTATTATTATCATTAGAAAATACATTTTTCTAGCTTTTAGGTGCACAACTTCAATACTTCAATGTTATTTGAATACACGTGTACGTATCTGTGTGCACATCTCTACCTTTATGCTACACACAAACAAAAATGTGTAAATGTATAAATGGTACAACAAATTGTGAATTAGAATTTTACTAAAAATATCTTCTTTTCACATGCTTGAATTTGTAAATGGAGCATATTCATCCATCAGCCTCAAAATCTAGTATGTCCAGCCTAGGAAACAAAATCACAATGTGCTTCCTTCAATCAAGAATAACTCGTACGTTATCGTGTGTTCGGCATGGAGTGAGAATCATTATTACATCTCAGCTGTTACTCAGCACTTTATTGTGCTGCAGTACACTTAAGCCTTTAGGTTTTTTCCTATAGTTCCATGTCCCAAGACAGATGACCATTTCATTACTTAAAGGAGGAAATCTTACCTAAGAGTTTATGGATCCTGAGTCTTGTTTCAGGACTGCTGAAACTGCTTCTGCACTTGATTTATCGTTTTCTCAGGATGACAATGGAAAAGGTACAACTAGTATGACTAGCAATAACAGTAGTAGTAATAATATGAGACAATTAGAGCAGGCAGACAATCCTGGCCCCAAAGGGCTCATAGTATGAGAATACTGGAAGAAACAAATACATATACACAGACAACAGGTTACAAGGAATTTCCCTCAGTGAGAAAGATCTACACATAATTGCATATTTATTTTAATTGCTTCTCACAATTGGTTGTGTTTACGCAAAAAGGATAATTTTCTCTGTGAGATTTAGTCTATCACCATTCTCTATTTATGTACTGATACCCTACTCTACTCGGAACTGCTGCTGGTTTTTCTGACTGAAGCCTTACAAAAATGATCAAAGGTAAAATCTACACACAAAGGCAGCTAAAAGTATGAAATTGGATTAAGAAGGTAGGAATGTGAAAGTGATACATCTTAAACAGCAAATTTCTCAAATATTTCCTTGGACTTTTGTGACTGGGGGAAGGGAGGAAGGGTGTTATTACTTTCTAATTAATTTTGGTGGATTTGTTTCATTTTTAAAATTAAATAAATCACTATCTTAAAGTTATTTAATACAAAATATTTATTTACTTCAGAAGATCACTGTTACCTATAACCAGCAAAAATTTTCACCTAATGTGGAAGAGACAAAGGCGTCAAGCCGGTGTTTGACAAAAAATTGTCTATTTTCATTAAATGATAGCACGTATATAATTTATTCAATAATGGCTTTACAGTTGCATCTTTTTTTTTCTTTAAGAGTTCTAGGACAAGGAAGTTCACCTAAGCTATTATACCAAGATTTAGTACTCTGAACTTTACCAAGTTCACATGAATCTTATTCATCGTAGTCATTCCTGTATCTTACATCAAACTGATTTATGAAGAATGCACACACGTTTTAAGTGTACTTTAAACAATATCTTTAACTGTGTCTTAGACAAATTTCCTAGCAAGGTATTTACATCCAGATCTCATTTAGTAAAAATCAGAATGTTGCACTCCTTCAATGGTCAGAGAAAGACGTAAACACTCATCTTACTATGTTTTCTAGCTCCTTCAATCTTTCTTCATGATCAATAACTCATCTGATCAGAGATGAGGGGAGTTACATGACAGGAGAGACAATAGGTAGCCAAAAAGTACTTTTTCTTCACCCTGCCTTGACTCAATTAGTGACAATGTTCTCCAGGTCAGAACTGTGGGTATAGTTTTGAGAAAGGTGACCTCTGCTCCCAAGTCTCATGCTCTCTGAACAAGTTTTGAGCAGTGCATAACTGATGGCTATTATGTAATAACAAGTTGGGCTAGATGCCTTCTCAGCAACCTGTGTTCAGTCCTCTGCACACCCAATGGATAAAGATGTTTCTGTGTGTTAAGTCCCTCAGGCTTAAGCCCTGCAAACAAGATGATACATTAGCAATTCACATGGATCAGCTCAGCATAGAATGAAAAAATCACTGAATGATTTGGGTTGGAAGGAGTCTTAAAGATTATGTAGTTCCACCCCCTTGCCATGCCTGGGGGGGTTGTATCAGCTCTTTGTAGGTTACCACTCATCCTAAATTTCCCAAAACAAATATACCTCAGCTGGAGGTCTGGATTCCACTATGGTGGCCAAGAACCTGAAAATTGCTTGAAATTTTTCTACTACTGGATCTAGCAATGGTTTTAATGCAGCTTAACTAAAACAAAGAAACAAAAACAAACAAACAAACATGTTAATTTTGTATTAAAAACTATTTAGGCTTAGACCTTGAACTAAAATATTGGACAAGGGCCTAAAGTTTTTCAAATGCTCAGGAAAAATTATGCAAACTCTTTTTTCAAATTCCATATAAGTTTTTTATTCTGAATTAAGATTTTTTTTTCTTTAAAATGCAAGTGAACATTTTTTCAGAAGTCTTTGTTTTTCCAAACAATCTCTCTAGTGTACAGGCAATAAAAATTTCCAACAAAAAAATTAAAAGCTGCATTTCTCATTCTTAAATCATCAAGACATGAATCCACAGACAAATTGCTAACAGATAACAATTATGCCAGGAATCAAATCCTAGAATTCAAATTTGGCCTAGAGGCCATAAGAAGTTAGAGCTGTGTTCCTAGAAACAGAATTACAAGTAGAAGCACCTGACACTTGGCATACAAATTCTGCATGCAGAATTTATATGCCCCACAAGATATAGAACACATAATTCCACAGTTATATTCTAAAACAGGAAAACATCTACAAATAATTTTAAAAGATGTTTCCCTTTAAAAGATTAAGCCCGCAATCCTGTTTCCATTGAAGTCAGTGACACTTGATAAAGGCCAAAATTTCATTCTGGTTGCTTTGATGTACCAGTCTGAGCACAGCTGAATGCAAAGATACAAGTCCTAATTCAAAGTAGTGCTTAGGCATGTTAGCTCAAAGAATGTCCAAATGCTAAAAACCGGCTAAAAAGTTTATTATTTTGTGTTTAATCTTTCAAGGGATAAAATGTGTTACTTAAATATGAGATATATGATAACTGAATATTTGTTCTGTAAAATGATTCACAAGAAAAGAAAATTTAAATATCCAGACTACCCTTAGTTTCCACAGGGATTTCTACACAGTCTTCAGGATTGACACTGTGTTAAAGTATTAGTACAATTTTTCAAGCAGATTAGTCTGAACACAATGCTTTGAAAAATTTAAAAAAGAGAACAGATAGCAAATGTCACTTCTTTAGTAGCTACAAAATGCAAACTCCAAGTGTTTTAACCTAATGAATAAATGAGTTTGTCCTTTATGTATAAAATATAGTTTGTGTTTGTTGCACAAGTTTTTTAATAATAGATGAATTTTAGGTTTGCTTCAACATATTCAATACAGTGTGATTAATTTGGTTTTTCAAAAATGCAAACTAGACATTACTATATTACTCTGCAAAATGCACAGCTTGCAACATTATTGTCTCTGTGGGATCTTAAATTGAATTGTAAAATGTGTCTTATTTCCAGTTTGATTTATGTAAGAAATTTCAGTGGATAATGCCCTTTTTGAAGTTTCAGTGCTTTCTCTAAAGAAAAAATACATAACTAAAAATCATTACATAGCTTATTATAAATCACAGCAAAGTTTTATCCTTACTTAATGTTTCACTTAAAAATCATATACTGATGCTACATATTAGATTCAATTCAGTGAATTAACTTTTTTTTGAAGCTTCGTATTATGACAGATTATATAACGCATTTTTGACATGTTCTGTGATTTTATTGCGATATTCTAAGTAATTACCAAATCTCTTTTTCTGTAAAAAAGCTTTCCTGTGCCCTGAGAATTAATCTATGATACCATTTAACTTGGCTTTTTGAAGTAAATATCACTAGATAAAAAGCCAGCTGGTTCTGAATAATGGGATACTTGAATGAATGTATTAGTGTTTGAAAATGAGAGTACAAATCTTTTAAAAAGATTAATTTCCATAAGAAAGATAGCTCACAGATCTACAAAAGAATAAATTCAAAACATAATAAACTGGCAGAAAGAGAGGTAGATTAAAGTAAAGGCAGCAGCACCTTGTTATTGCAGCTGTTGTATAGCAGTGATTCTGTATCAATTACAACATTTGGTAAGTATGGGCAGCCTCTTCAAAGGCTTCAGTATAAAGCTTGAACCCGGAATACACAGTACACCCTATGTAATAACTTGAGTGATTAATTTTTTTTCTTAACAGGACATAACTTTTGTTCCTAACAATTGAGTCTCTGGGAAGTGTTACAAAGACGCTTCTGACTTTAATGGGAATAGCTAACATCAGTTTTGTTTTTTTATTAAAGATTTGGATATGAATTTATCTTTATCATGGAAAGAGCTTGGCTTTATCACCACACACAAATGCTGACATCAGCATGTAAGCTGACTTTTGTTGTCCTATGGACTTTATTTTCAATATCCTGTTTCAAAATATGTTTCCTTGAATGGGTCTAGGATTCTGTGCACACAATTGCTTTGGCTAAATATTAATGAAACAAAGTTTGCTGATGCCACTAAATGCTGCAGGTTTGCATAAACAAATGCTGAGCCTCAAAGAATTAAATCATACTGGGACAGACTTTGAAGTATGTGGGGGGTGTTTGTTTTTTGATGATGGGATTAATCTAGGTTCCATCAGACCCACGTGAAGTTTTTCACTGGTATGGTGGAAGCCAGTTTGCTCCTAGTAACCTTTTCTGGGCAATCTAGTGATTTTGTCCAGAAACAGTATCCTCAGATGATGCCATAAAGCACTGTATTAGTAAAGGGCAGGGAACTACATCTGCCAAATCCAAAGAACAAACAGCAACACTTTCT
Organism: Agelaius tricolor; assembly: GCF_023055355.1. Classification (NCBI taxonomy): domain Eukaryota; kingdom Metazoa; phylum Chordata; class Aves; order Passeriformes; family Icteridae; genus Agelaius; species Agelaius tricolor. The sequence continues at coordinate 47,160,113 of NW_027269267.1, read as the reverse complement.
TTTATGGTAACAGGCATCAAGTGCTGAAAATGCCAATATCATTTAGGCAACAGGAGTTAAATGTTCCAAAATAATGTTCTTTTCTGCAAAACTGCTGGAGAGCAGGTTTCCCAGACCTGTGTGCCTGGGCCACACCAGTGCAGCTGCAGGAGAGTAGCATGTTTCTAAACAAGTCCAATAGGCATTTGAAACACAATTGTAGAAATTTCTATCTCAGTCAGACTCAGATGGATTTTCAAGTGATCAGAACTATGTATTCTAGCGTCATCTTAATGGCAAAATTTAATTCCCTCCTCCAAAGCTTAGAAGTATTAAAACCAACAGAAAATATTTGAATACTGGAAGATATTTCTTTTTCTATCCTGACTTGTTCTCTGTGGAAGCTGAATTGTTGTTGCTGTTGAAACCTAGAGCAATGAATAATGGCCTGAGGAAAGACTTTCAGATATTTTTGTTTAAAATTTTAGATAAAAATTTTACAAAATTGTAACAGTGATTACTGATGACACTAAACTGTACGATGTATAAAACCTTGCATAATTCTTAGATATATATTTAAAAGACAAATTTCAACATACTTTTTAAGTGCATCCTAACAGAAAAGCTACAAGGAACACTGCAATTTAAATGACATTTGTAACTTCAAAGTTGCAAAAATATTCAGAATTGGACCAAAATACCTAATCCTGATCTTCCACTTTGTTCTGGTATTTTTTCAGTTCAATTCAGCATATTTTGGTTTATATCTTGTCTGATATGTTTATGGATTTATTAGATATATAATACACATTTTTCTATATGTGTATACTTTCTGCATCACTATAAAACATTTCTAATTTCAATGCTTTCAAATTACCATATTTCAAAATTTCTTTTGCATTCCATATTTTTTAATTTTCCCATATCACTAACAAGTGACATGGAAGCAGATCCTGAAATGGTGACATTTCCCATGGAGTGACTAAAATCAGACACTGATGCAGACTACAAATGACCCACTCATATGAATACTATTCAAAATAAAAGTTGCAAAATGGGAGTGAAAGCAGAAGGTTGGTATAAGGTCAGATGATCAAAGGTAATAATTAGTTAACAAATAGAGTTAATAGTAGGTCCCTGACAGTTGAGACCAAGCAAGTGGCCATGTTGTACGACAGAACCTGTTACCCTAAACTTCAGCTCTGCCAAGAGCACTGCATGGTCAGCAGAGCCCCATAAGGAACGAATTATTAAGCCATGATGACTCACAGATTTTCTTTCAGATGCTCATCCCTCTTGTCAGAGATAATTAGAGAAATATTCTACTGAATATGCAAACACACAGAACACTTGTGTGTACTATAAATGTCAACTATAGCATGCTTTCTGTACTATACAGTTACACTGCAAGACACAGAAATGCTGCTGCCCTGACAGAGAATGGCAGACTTCAGTGAAAGAAGAACCAAGTCGAAAGACTAGAATTAGATCTGTGCAGCAGCTGCAATGACTCATCTCAAAGATCATACTTTCCTCCATTATTTCAATTTGCTAAGTCAAATAAACTGCCAGGCTCCCTTGTACACTTTGAGAACGCTGCAGACATCCACACAGGAATGAGCTTTCAGTGATTGAGAATAATTTGAACCGAGTAAATGAAAGTAAAAACAAATCAGGGAAGTATTTCAAGATTAAGGCAAATGTCTATTGCAATACAACTGAAAGGACTTTAAACATTACAAATAATTCATTTTAGAATTCAGTGACATTTACTAGTCTTTGTTAAAACGGGCTGCAAAATGTTTACAGCAATTTTCTGAAAGCAACTCCAGATTCTTTTTTAATCATACTACTTTAGGAAAGCTGCTTTTAGTTAAAATACAAAAATCGTAGTTACAAGGTTTCTGCAAACATAACTGCCATTCCATTAAGGAAATGGCACAGCAAACAGTAAATAGTGGCCCCAAGGGAAATGTAAGTATTGATTTTATTACTATGTTGGTTGGGTTGTATTTGCAATTGTCAACTCTAATTTTAGGCTATGCATTAAGTATCCTCATAATAGCTTAAGGAAAAGAGCAAATATTAATTAGAACATATTGATAATGTTTTTATAAGTCTTAGATTTAGTGCTTACCAAGCATATGTTTTGAAAACATATAAACCTACTTCTTGCTTGTAGACGTAGCTAATAAATGAACAGGCAGAAACTATAATTACATGGATTATATGATACTTTTTTAGCATCAAGCATCTTCTAGATGCAATTACTTTAAAATTAAATTGAAGTGCAAAGACATTTCTTATTGCACATGGCTATGCTATGGCAAAGATTGAATGCACTGATATAAATACAGAGATTGATCATGACTTTCATCCCAGCAACTGTTTTTTGATAGTCAGAGTCCCATTCACCATTTAGTCTCTAAGCACAGATGCCTGCTACGCACAGAAACTGCAGAATGGGTTATATTTGCAGATACTACTAAAGGCAATTCATGTCCTCTTTTTCCTAGCCTTAATTAATTTAAAACAGTACTTACATAAAACCAAACTTATTATACATTATCATTTGTTCCTGATCATATCCACATGCCCTTAACTTGCAGAAGACTCATGAGTCACTTTGGTATTATACCGCAAAAAGAAAGTAGCAGACAGATTAAAGTAACCAACAGAAAATAAAGGTTTAAAGCTGCTTCTTCCAAGTTGCACAATCCTCCTATACAAAATGACATATGGTAAGTATGTGGTGATGGTAATTTCAAACAATGCAAGACTGATTGGACAATTCACAGGAAAAGGATTTCCTACCCATATGTACTTCGCATTTCAGTTTACAGTGTGACTTGCACAAAAGGTACATTACAAGTGCCAGCTGATGTAGCTGACACTTCAGAAAAATCAATTCCTCATAAATTTCTTTATTTATGAATAAGAATAAGATGTGCTTAATATCTAAATATGTTTAGATATGTTAATGTGTTTAATGTCTTAAGGTAGTTAGAACCAACTGGTTGGGCCACAACACATACAGTGTTGTCAAGTCTTGCAATTGTATCACCAATCCTGATACCCTTCACACTTCTTAAAAATGTCTGCCACAAACACATGATGATTTTAGCATCTCAGTTTAGATTAAAGAAAAATTTATTTTTCTTGCAGTAGTGTGATGTAATATCCCAAATTAGGTGGACGTGCCTGTGACTGGGTGAGCATTACCATCTGAGGGGCATCTCTCCAGGCACGAACACACTTCCAGCCCTGCCAGGGAATGCAGGTTTTTGGGTTGCAGCTGGACATTTACCCTGGGTTTATCTAACATTGTTGTGAAGCTTTGTTCTAAACCTTAAGAAAGCAGATGACAAGCACATGAGTGTCAAAATATTATTTTTCAGGCAAATGGCTTGCAACAGCTCACTACCTATCCCAGAATCTACACATAGTATACAAACATGCCACTGCTGTTTGGGGGGTTGACAGGTTTCTCCTATTCTCTTTACAGAGGAAATAAGGACCTTACTGAATTTTTTCCTGCCCTTACCCACACTATCCATGTGGAGCATGCACAGGGACAGATTTGCTTCATGGGATGCAGAAATTGCATATCTATGTGGCTCACTGTGCTCTTCTGTCATACCCAGAAAGAGCCAAGCTCACGAGGTACCGCTACCACCACTCTGTTCTCCACCAAAGCAGAGACTCGTGTAGAGCTGGTCTGGGAGCTGGGTAAGGAAAGGCTTTCCATATGTATCCTCTGCAGATTATACAAGTTAATAGCCTCTGCAGAAGCCTGAAGGTGAATAAGCTGGAGTGTTATGTTTGGCATGTACCAATGCACACAGATGTATAAAAGTTCAAGGACCACATTTGTTATGCCAGTATTTATACTTTCTTTCCTCCCAGGGGACACCAAGATCTTAGTCTATTAAAGTCTAAATAACACTTAGGTGGAGAGTGCAGACTGGATTGTTCGTGGTCACCTGATAAAAGTAAACTTCCTTATTCATACCAGTTACTAAAATCTGTGGCTACTGATTTCATGTTATTTCATGTTACTGTTATGTATATTATACAGATATATCTTTGCTACCAATATTTAAAGTAGACATAAAAATGTACAAATAAAAAAATAAACCTAAATTACAGGGTTTATTTCATTAGTTATACATTTTCTGCCATGGTAGAGAAGCAATGTAAGTAGAAAATGTCTATAAGAAAAATGAAATGGAAACTTTTAACTGTGTAAATTGGACTGCAATGCTGGTTAAGCTATTTTTTTACAGTGGATTTTATACTTCAAGCAAATGCAATGTTCTTAATATAATAATTTCTCAATGTACATATAATAATCAATATCCCCAGTGCCAGGACAAGCAATGGAATATGGCTAAAATTGTTTATCTCAATATTATTTCAATAATGTTTTTCAAAATAAAATGCTTCTGTAAATGATAACATTGTGTGATTATTTGAAATTCTTATTAAAGAAATCTTGTTTCTGTTATTATTGTCTAACAAGACCACAATGTTTCATCATTTAACAGGCTTGAGAAGGCAGGCAATAGAAAAAAAATCCCTTTGAGTACAAACCTCTTTGTGTATTAAGCAAGCAAACCTATGTAACTTCATGTTTAGCAATAATAACTGTATACTGTTTCTCAAAGAAAAATTCACTTGGCTGTTTCAATCATGCCTGCTGTTATTACCAGTATTCTTGTTAAAAATTTGAATTACAGCAGGAGAGGCTGCAATTTTCTTTTTTATGTCAGAATATGTATATATATAAGAAGAAGAGAAGTAAGCAAATGTCAGTGTCATTTGAACCAAGGCAAAAAGAAAAGGAAGTAAAGAAACCAGCATTTTATTTTACTGAAGTAGCATTAACAAAGTCACTGACAATTTTAAACAGGGTTTGTTTTTTACATGCTCGAAAATAAAACTGATTACTCTCAGAGAAATCTCTGTTGTGGTGATGAGGAGGGCACTGTCCCTGAAAGCTTCAAATCTTTCCCTGCACACCCTGACAAAACTTCAGGGGTGATCTGCTGCTCAGAGACACATTCTACCTCTGCTAATACAACTTTCTGCCAGGACAAGATAGCGTTGATGAGACTGCTAGTTTTCTCCCAGGGAGACTGGGTTATATTCCTGGAAGCAGCTGAAATTAGAGGGAGTTCTTCATTTTACTGAGGAGGTTAAAGCATTCCAAAACACACACCGCTCAACTCACAGGAATTTGGAATGTGTTGCGTAAATAGCTCTGGCTGGTGACATTTTCTAAGGCTAAACAAGCTGCTCGGAAAAATGGTTTGTGCTGAGTCTTAGAATTACTAGTAAATCAAACATCAGAAGTTCACTACTTGATTAACACAAGGTCCTACAGGGAAGTTTAAAAATAAGACTCCTAATTTTATTTCAGCATATGAACTAACTACTCTGAATGTATTTGAAAAATGTAGAAATCTGAAGGGTTTGATACACAAACCTTCTGAAAGAAACTCCGAGTTTCTCTTCCGTGAACCGGTTTCTCATACCACAGATGGCAGCCCAGGAGGGGAAATGAGTTCTGCAGACTCACCACCCACCGGTAGGGGAAGGGAGGGAGCACACACTGAAGCTAGTTTTGACCCTACCCCCCAGAATACCAAACAGAATTGCTCCAAGTCACAATTTCCTTCTTATGCTGCTCCCAGGGCAGCATGCAATTATGTACTGCAACTGGCTTAGGGCAGGCTGGGTCCACAATTAGTCCCTTGACCTTGCTGAGACTAACAGTATGAGTAAGGTGAGCATGACATATCTCTCTCTCAAAATTCTCAATTATTTTATGCAACTAATGTAACAGTAATTTCCCTGCATCTTAAAGAAATTGCTCGCTATCATAAAGAGAGCCTTGCCTATAAACTCAACTAAAAGGTCAAAATGATAGTTTAAATTCGAAGTTTCCATAGCTTTCTCGATAAAATGAGTATGAATATAGATTGTCGCTTTATTTCTACTTTCCATTAAAAAGCATAGGATTTTCTTCTACTTTCTCTAATAGGTTTATTAGTTATAGCTCTATTACAACAATACTCAAGGAAGTTCCATTCATATCATAGACAATTATCTGTGATAAAGCTCATGGCAGAAACTGTAGATGGAATAAATGCTGACATGGGTACATTAATGCACATGCCACTCACATCGTGTCAGGTACAGCTACCCCTTAGGTTTGAAGATACAAATGCTCCTTTCAGCACTTTGGCATATCTCAAGTAATTAGAAGCCATCTGCTGAAATCTTCTACATTCAATCTCAAACAGCCATCTTGAAATGGTTCGGGCTTTATGTCACGCTGGAGGGCATACCTTTGCCTCCCTCCATGCTCAGGCTGAAAGAGGCCTCAGACAGTGAGTAAGAATGAGATCATGCAGAGAAAAAAACACTGCCAGGAGTCTGACCTAGGCTGTCCAATTAATTGTCAGTGAGTTAAAACAATACAAACTCATTAAACAAATAAATACAAATCCAAACTTCTAAATTAAAGATGAAATGTGGGTCAGTTTGGGACCCAATAATTAATTAAATAATCCATAATAGCCAATTAAAATAAAATATCAGGAAGAACTGAGGCAGGGAGAGATGGCTCAGTTAACCATAGAGCAAGCAGAATGTGTTTCTTCTTATCTTGTAGCCAAGATGCAACATACATCTACTGCACACAAGTAATGGGCACAGAAGCTGGTATCCATGGTTGCAGAGAAAGACTTTTCAGGGCAACATTAAAATACCACAGCAAGCAGAACTCCATGAAAAGTCACTGTTTTTTATCTTCCAGACAGAGAAACCCCGTGAGTGGGGTTGCAACCTTTCTATAACACCTGCCTTACACACACACCAGAAAAAAAATTATTATTCCTTACATATAAAAGGTCACTTAATGAGACAGACATAAAGAATCAAACATGCCACATATAGACTTTGAATGATTACTGATTTCTAAACCTATAATGAACATGTGATCACAGCTCGGTGATATTTGCTGTAAGTGTATAGGATACAATACAGTGAGGGAATTACCATGGAGTAGTAGCGTACAATAAATAATAAATGGAGAAAATACCCAATCATAAAGTTGAAGAACATTTCTGAGTGCACAATATTAATGGAGATCAAAAAGGCAACTAACCCATGTGTAATACATGAGTAATGAGAAGTAACCTCCAGAACTTCCATGTAAATCAGTTAGTTATATAGCACACTGGGTCAAGGTTTAGTGAAGCAACTTCTCAAAACCATAAAAATCACTTATTGGAACAGCTGACTCTACAGCAGTAAGATGAGAAGATACTTTTTAGCAATCCTGAGTAATTAAGATGTTGTTTTGGCCAGTGACTATAGTTGACTTATCAAGAGCAGTCACAGCACTATAATTTAGACAGCTCCCACAAGACAGGCGTCACAGTGTGGCCCTAAAAAAGCAGATTATATATAAAGTCCCTGAATCTACTGCATTTCAAAGGGCAAAGTTAGTCATGAAAGTCTCATTAAGTCTAGATCCCTTTCTACACCATCTCTGCTATGCTGAGGACAACACTGAAAAGTGGAGTCAGTGTACAGATATGCTTCAGAATCAGCCACACAGCTTCGATTAAGAATGTAAGCATGTATACTGGCAAATATCAACACACGGGTTATTTAGCATAATCAAAAATGAAAATGTTCAAGACAATTGCAGCTATTTTTTAGTTAAAATGAAGCAAATTTATCAGTTAGGGAACATGAAAGAGTACAGTACAGCACAAATACTCTTTCAGAAATCCACATAGAAATTTTGTATATGGTTTTGAGGACATATTGCTCAGAACTATAGAATATTATTTAAAAAATTGGGGGATTTTGCAAATGGTATTGCCTGAAATTAACATTTTACAAGAGAGTTTATGATTGCAAAGAACTCTACCAAGTTTTCAAAATTTAACACAAGTATCTAAACAGTCTATGCAGCTCTGCACTAATATCCTGGACTATAAATCATGCAAGTACATTAATCTTCACCTGTTCAATACAAGTTCCTTAACTACACAGAACCCTACAACAAGTGCACTTTTCCTTATTCAAATCACTGCAGTCATACCTCAACAATGCTCATGGCATATTTATTTTTGGTTGACAAACCAGCAAAATTCACCTATCTATTAATCAATTAGTATGGCAGATTGAAGCTGTATTGCAATACTATTCTGTAAAGCCAGTAATAGATTTATCTTTCCTTGACAAAACAATTACATGTTAAAGTTGGTTCCTGCACATAGGGCAAATTTCTGCTTCTGACCACAGAAGTATGCAGTTGAGCCCTGGCTGAATCTCCTCCAGCTCATCCCATCTCTACATGGGATGGGATCCCCTCTCTACATGCTTACATAAATACCTTGTGCCCATTAATAAAGGCCTAGAAGAATCATTTAGAAAGTGAGAATTCTAAAGACACTCAGAGGGTGAACAGAGAAGCCAGAGGTGTCAAACCTTTTCCATAACCTCCCTGATGAACCACAGCCAATAGGAGCCACTGAGCTGAAGCTTGCTAGCTGCAGAATACTAAAAGTCAGGAGCCTCAGGAGATATCCCTTCAAAAGGCAAATGGGGTCCACTGCTAGGCAGCATTATTCAGAGACCCGGGAAAAAAGCACAAACATAAACTCAGTGCCTCTAGAACTTGGTCAGTAGCTGCAACCACAAAAAAGGAAAAGCTGCACATCTACTAAAATTGCCTCAACTATGAAGTTCTGTAATTAAAAGTAAAATCAAATAGAGAAACGAGGAGCAGATGTTGGTTTTATTTCTGTATGTTGACTTTATTAAGGAAACATTTCCCCATTCCCCTCCCCCAAGACATCCTTTTCTTTCATTTATGTGCTATGATTCCTATTATTTTCTTTTCCCACTAAACAACCATAACCTTCATCAGTACAATGAAGCCATTTATGTCTAAATTCTTGTTGCTCTTGGGAATTTTCTTTATGTGTTTTGTAATTGTTGTAGTTGATTTATAACTTCTATGTCTCTGATGTAAAATGGAAGTAGAATACAATCTTTTTTACTCTACTCTGATTAACACCTGTAAGAAGACAAGAGATATACAAAAATAATCCTTTTTTTTTTTTTTATAAAAGAACTCCTTCTCTAATTACTTTGTTTTAGAAAGCTACTGAAGACCTCCCCTGATAGGAATTAAACCAGCACCCAGTTGGTGCTTTATTGTCTTTGGAACAAAATGATTTATTGTTTGTAGTCTGAAAGCAAAAAAGGAGGAAAATTACATTTTCTTGTACCAGTAGCCTTATTACTTGTTCTATACTATTCTTTGAAGATTACAATAACCAATATTATAATGGTACCAGAAATAGTTAACTCTAACAAAGCTGCTTACACAAAAGCAGTGACAACTGAGATCACTGTACCTCATGACAATTTAACCTTAGATGTTAAATCTTGTGTTTCTTACCTCAGCATGACCTGCTATAACATTCAAATTTCAATTTATCTCCTACCCTAGAGTCTGGACATAAATGATTTTTTTTTAATTATTTTTTAAGGTTTCAAATAAAGAAATTAATTAGGAACAGGCAAAAAATACAAGAAAAATTGTCAAGAAGAGGAAGTCAGAAATCCTATACACGAATCTAAACTATGAATAGCAAACTAATTTTAAGATGATTTATTTTCTGTATCAATGAGAATTGAATGGGTTTTTTTAAATACACTGATTAAAAAGTCTAAGCCCTTACTGCTTATGGAAGAAGTTTTGTAAATGGGCAAAAGAGATTTGTACCAAACTGTATTCCTAAACCCAAATGTACAAGATGTATAAATATATGCACATACAAAGCACATGGAAATTCAAAATCCCTTTGTCAGAAAAGAGATCATTATAAGAGTGATGGTGTTGTAAGTGCAGGGAGTTGATTATCTTCCAAACTTCCACCTACAGCTTTACCCACATTTCTCAGCAATTCCATGGAATTTGGATTCAGTATTAGCAGAACACAGTCTGCTAATACTGCAAGAAGTTCCAGAAGAGTATTTTTTGAAGTAGACTGAAGTTGGGGAACTATTTAACAATGGGATTTATTTTAATTTGGATGAGGTCATCAGAAACTACTGGTACTCCATGAGAAAAGAGACAAAGTAGGAAAATACATCCCATTCTTAAAAGAGATGTTTGTTGGTACAAACTCAGGATGACATGCATTATGGAGAGAACATGGCCAGACATGAGTATTTCTGGAAAATTCCTGGTGGTTATAACCACCATGATTTATCTTCTCTCTCTTCATAAACTGATTCTATTTAGACAAAGCTGAGAAAAATTGCTAAAATAAGTTTAAAACAGATAAGACATCACAAAATCCTACCATTATTTGAATATTGATTAGTAGTTGCACCAGTCACATTTCTGGGTGTTACAGAAAGGAGAATCTCTTAAAGGATCATTAATATAAGTTCAAATTAAGACAAGGAAGAAGTTCTGAAATATTTTCACTGTCTTATTAGCAGCACTATTTGCTCCCTGAGACAAGGGAACCGTGTTGCACATGGCACTGCAAGCTCTGGAGGTCTGTTCTGTCAGCTGCTGTCATTTCAGGTGCCCTGATGTGGTGTCTGATGTGTCCCCACAGGGCTCACAAATATGACAGAGCACCTACTGCATATGATCTCTGCCATTCAGGAGTGGAAGCTGGAGGCCAAGTGGGATGCCTGAAGGCATTCCAAACGGTACAAGGTACCTGTACTGAATCAAGTTGCTGATGTCTCTCTTGCTGGAAGTAGTTTCCTAATGGAGAATTATCAGAGAGTAGGAAACTCTATAGCAAGCTGCATAATGCCCACCCAAAAAGCCTGCATGGAACACTTCTCTCTTGTAATCCTCAAATAATCTTCATTGCATTGTCCAGAAAAGTGTGATTTATACACTGCAATCTTGAGCTAGTAAGAAAAAAAATCATACCCTAGTCTATGAGTGCTTGCTCATTTAAGCTTACACATAATTTAGGATCATTTAATGCATATAACCTAGAATAAAGTTTCTATTTTTAAAACGCCTTTCCTTTTAGCAAAACTAGGTGGAATTAAACAAGAAAATTACATACTAAAGATGTGAGAAACTAAAGTATGCTCAAGTATAATTTTAACAATGTTATGTCCTATAATGAGTTGACCTTCTATTCTCCTTAACCCTTTTTTCAATCAAAGCCACCTACACCCACTTTGCCTTCTGTTTCTCTAATCTGCAATTATTTATGTTTTCTTCATGCTGCTCTATCCACCATGGGAGTAAAATTGTATTTGGTGAAATATAGAGCTAATTATACCATGAACCCAGCAACAAAAAGACAGAGCAGATGTTACTTCAGACGTGCTAACAGTTCCTATGCTTAAAGCACACATAGTAAAGGACCGAGCACAGTATTAAAAAAAAAAAAAGCCACGATGGGCCTAAACATGTGGAAAGAAATTAGCACAGAACTCAAACAGAATGACATACTTAATAGTCTCTAAAGCATTTATTCAGTGGTTGTATTCAGCAAGAATTTTGCATTAATTCAATGCATATGTGAGGCTATACATGGAGTCAAATATTGCATATAAGGCAATTATGCCCAACTTCTTCTGATCTCAGTACTCAGTTTTCTTCAGGATCCCTTCTGCCTGTCCATCAACAATCTGTCCACATTTTTATCTACCTGAACATTTCCCAAAACACAGAACATACATATGAGAATAACTGTAGAGGCCAAAAAGAAAAAAAAAAAAAAAAGAAAAAGTCCTTTCTAGTGTTTTTTAGGTTTTTCCTCACTGTAAGCAAGAGCTGGAAAACAGACCTTAAAAATGAATAAATAAAGACAGTTTGCAGTTTGGCATTTACTATAAAAGGTTTATCAGGATTATAGTTGAGGTTTCTCAGCAGTCTACAGGGTAGCCTCTGCAAGTAGGGGGTCATCAGAGCACTCTTTCCCCCTCCCTTATTAATAAACTTCCACAAGACTATTATTTCTCTTTCTCTACCTCAAGCAAATTACTTAGAAACTAAAAATAAGTCTACATAAAGCTAAAGACAAAATTGCAATATTTTCCTATCCAGGTTGGAACTGATTAAGGATAACTTGCAAACCTTCACGTCAGGCGAAGTTCCCGCAATTCCAGTTATTTTGTATACATTAATGCACTCTACATTTGCCATGTGCCCTCTCACCTCAGTGGAGTCTAGTGACTCCTCTGCATTGCTAAACTGCTCTATAATAAAAGTAAAATAAACTTCATTCAGTAAATACCCGATAGTTTATAGTAAGATACAAAGATAGTTCATCACCAGCCAAGCTTCAATAGAAAAATTGAGACCACACAGAATTCAGCAAACACAAATTTGAATCATGAGCAGAAACATTAAATACATTATCTCAATAAATCACTTTCACAGATGTGCAGTACCAAATCTGAAAGGACATTTCCCACTTCACTGAAATACACATTATCACCATACAATTAGTTCAACTCCACAAATGGAATAAAAAAATATTAAAAGGTGTGATCTTAAATTCATCCTTGAAGGAAAACATGCCTGCATAAAATGTATTTCCCCAGTGATAAAACCTAGAGATATAACTCTAGTAAGAGATATCTATAATACAGAATTTCAAATAACTGCTTAAAAACACACATAATGAGACTAATCACAGTCCTCCTGAAAGCAACATGTCTTTAACAGCAATCATCACAGTATGAAATCAACTTGAGCTTATTACATTTGGCTGAATAATCTAAAATTGTAGAATTAAAAATAATTATTGATAAAAGATAAGACATAAAACCTCCCTAGCTGTTTGAATGTAAGAATATCAGGGGATGGAATGAATGTTGAATTTATGTTGTGGAAAATTGGTCCCAAGTTGGTTTTACACTTCATCAGAAAGCACTTTTGTCTTGTATGCAAACAGTTAATGAAGCATACCAAAACTGCAACTTTTTTGCTAGCTCTGGTGTGGTAAGACTCACAGCATATTCCATAGCTTGCAGAATATTTAAGAAACATTATTGATTTTTCATTTATTTTTCTTCGGTTATAATGCAGAATCCTGTAATTTTAAATAAGATCTCTTCGTGCACTTTCAAGAATTGCTTTACACAGCTTGCAATTGCAGAAATACTATAGTCTTTCATATCCAAAGCATTCTTTTTGTTCCTTTACAGAGCATTTTCAAGAAAAAATGACACTATATAAGTAACTGGTGCTTTAATAAAGTCCAAGAATGTATGGATTCTTAACAAGCTCTCATACTAGATGTATGACTGGTTCTAAGATCTTACAGTTGAACCTATGTTTATTTTATTTTTGTTATATTTTAGTTCCACTATTCTCATAGTTGAAAACAAGAAAATTATTATTCCAAGTGGATAATAGTTATACTATCATGTCTTTTCTAGAGAAAATGGGCAGGACAGCCTCTTTTATACCAAAACTGAAATAAACATATAGAACAGGGAAGGCTTCACAATATTCTGAACACTTGGCTTTAAAAGGCTTCCCTTTCACATTGCAGTTTCATGACTTTTGCATCAAGAATTTGTCTGCAGAATTATATCTGAGTGTGGCAACCAGCTCAATTATCTCAACCATACACACTCTTATGATTAACTTTGGGAAATTAGTGGGCTTACACAGCTGAACAAATGATTGGTGAGCTCCAGTCAATCACCACATCAAAAAGAAAGTCCCAACTGCAAAGACAAACAGAATCAGTTCTCTGCAGGAGGAGACAAAGCTGCCTAAAAAAATGGTGTAATGAAGGGACTGAATGCATTTATTTACTCAAGAATCACAAAGGCTGTTTTATCTGTGGAATCCAGCCCTTTACAACTTGTCCTGCAAAGAAGCTCCCACCAGCAGACCAACACAACAAACACCACTAATATCGATTATATTGAATGCTCAAACTTCAGGAAATTGGTGTACACTGTTTTCTGCCATAGATCCTCATTAAATATAAGCCCATCAATTAAGGGCAGAAAGCACAACTTTGAGCAGCCCTTGCTAAAAAGGAAAAGTTAAAATTATCTGCCATTAACAGCCTACAGGAAGAAGAATCCACCAAGCTGCACATCAAGTGTACAGCCAGGGGTATGTTTCAACAATTACTATCATGAAACCCACCCAAATTATAATAGAATAGAAGATTGGGACACTCCAGTTATAGTTAGGACTGCAGAAGTTCCTAACAATTAAATTAGCAACAGCCAGATGACATTGCAATGCCTGTTCTTATGCTTTGAGTGCCACCAAAATAGATTTCATATAAATAGATTAAATACACAGTAGACCTCAACCATCCTGCATAACAGTTTTATAAGAGTCCTTATGTTTCTAACATATACAATAGCTGACATACAGTTTCTTCATTTTTATTTTTTATCTCGCCATCATAAGCTGACAAACAAAAAAGATTTTGCTAACATGCTTATGTTTTTTACTACACACTTGCACTACTCCACTTTGAGTAAGACTTTTACACTCATGAGAGATTTTCCAAAGGTGGCCAGACCAGAAGGGTTTGCAGGGCCCCATCCAAAGAAATGTGTGGTAAAGCATCATCTTAGAGCAAGCCATTTCTGGCCTAGGCAATTTAATCATATTCAGATTCGGATAGTGAACTTGTTGGAGCTCATTAGCTAAGAAAGCTGGGCTTGATTAATCTTTTACTATGAATCTTTCAAGAAAGCCCAACTGCAGCAAGAAATGGAGATTTAGAAGACACCACTCCTTGCCTTGCTCCCTCCCTCCCCCTGAGTGTACAGCCAGGAAGTGCTTCAGCGTGGTGTGAAGGGACATCATGCGGCTGGTGGTGCTGTCTTTCAGATGAGATATAAAACTGAGTTCTGACAACTTACAGTCATTAAATATCCCATGGCACTTTTCACAGGAGTACATGTGTTAACCCATATGTCCTGGCTATATTCCAAATGCATAATTGCATTCTGCCTACCTAAATTCCCTATGCAGTTTCAGTGGCATGCGGAACTATTTATTCTCTTTCTCTCTTCTTTCCATCATTGCTCTTTGGCATTTATCCTCAGGTCCAAGAAAAGGCACAGTTATACCACAATACCTAACTTTTAGCCAGCAGACATAAAAGAATTGAAGGCAACTCATATATACAAAACAATACACAGGAAGTAAAGGGTTCCTCAGAATTCAAAGAAAAAAAAAAAAGAAGAAAAAAAAGAAGTGTGTAGCCAACTAAGCTAGGCAGGGCAGAAATATCAACAACAAGAAAATCTAAGAACTGTTATGATTCTCAATCTAGGTCTTAAGTACTCAGTAGGTTTTAAAAGTATCTCCATTTCCCTGAGCTGTCCCAGACCTTCATAGACTTGTAAAGGGACTGGCAGGATTTTAAGATTGTACTTGTGGACTTAGATACATAAATTACCCTTAAAATCCCCATCAATTGCACTCCTGATGATAACCATCTACTCTGTTAACTTAAAAATAATGAGGCATTTCAAGGAATAGCTCCATAATTTACATTTTATATGGACCATAGGAAAAAACACTGATAAAAGACAAAAAGAGGCCCTCCACACTGGCAAATAACTACTTTCACAGGAGATGGGCAAAAGATCACTCATAATGACCATATTTCCTTAAATATGCTTTATTGACTAGACCATTAGGTCTCAGCTCACACCACCCAACTTGGTGGAACTTACAGTGGCTTCTTGCTTTGTGCCCAATGCCACACATCAAGCAAGGTATGTGCTGACTTCTGCCCTACAGATCATAGGTCTGAAACCAGTCTATGCAGATATAGTTAATCTTCTACAATACCTCTATTGGCAATTTCCCTTCCTGTATTTTTATTTTTTTCTGATAGCTAAAGAGTAAATCATACAGATACCAACTAAATCAGCCCTGCCTAATTCTGTTCCTGGTACTGGACACACAGCTATGAGATGTTTGCACCTAAATCACTTAGTTGAAATATTCAATGTAAGTTACCAACTGCCTCATGCCCTGTATAGCCAGTGGGGAGTCAGCTGTACACAGCAATTCACATTTACATCATCACACACTGGGGATATCTATCTCTTTTTGAACTGTGGATAACTGGATTCCAAATTTCAGCACTTTATCAAGTTAGATAAGTTAAACAGGACTGATATCAAGCTTTTTTTTTCTCCTTTTTTTTTCCTGTGAAAATCACCATTATATTTCTATCATAAAAGCAGTACAAGGAATTATGTAGAAGGACAACAGAAGTGAGATTTTGGTCTTTTGGTGAAATTATCTATACACTCATCCATAGTCTTGTTCCTACCATTAGCTCTAGATGGTTTTCAGTTGTGTAACACACTGAAACAAACATATTTTCTTGTAGCCAAAATTAATGATTAAAATACTATTGGGTGGCAGTCAAGTGAGAGGATGTTCAGCTTTACTCACATCTCTGAACTAACCTGCTGCCAGCTTTCTTCACTACTAAAGTCACTGTATCTTGAGGTTTTTTAACCAGGTCTCATATTGATAAGCTCTCAAAAATACCCAAAATAACCTCCATATACTCTGTGAGCATGACTGAATGAAATAAAGGCAGGCCTGATGGATGTTTAAATAATGTAAATGAAATTTTGTAATATATGTCCCTGATTCTCCTTTCACTTATGCTGCTGTAAATCTGGGGGGGTCAAAAAAGCCCTCCACAGATTTTCATAAACTTACTCTGCTCAAAAGCTGATGCAGCTGAGAAAGAATCAAATATTCTTCATTTAAATATTGATTGTGCACTTAGGAAATTAAAATAGCTGTGATGCATGCACTGAAAATAAAGATAATTTTTAATATATATTAAGTTTTGTAAGCTTATAGGCTTAGAGAGAATTCCAAGTAACTAGCTTGTCTGAAATGAAAACAGGAATATTCCTGTGTTTTGCATTGAGGGGATTAGAGGGCAGCAGTTTAGCTCAGAAGCCTTTGGAATATCCTACATAAAACCAGGTCATTTTTAATATTATAAAAACCCCAAACTTTAATACAGAACAACAGATTGTGCTAAACTCACAATCCCCTTTCTTCTTCTCCCTCTGACATGCAAACACCTGACACACAAAGGGAGTCACATTCAGAAGGAGATTATGATGCAATGATCTCGTTGTGAATGTTGCATTATGGTTTCAGCATCGCTGTAAGAGCTCCCCTGGCACTTGTGCTTACAGCAATTTGAATTTCTCTGGCAGCTAGGTATGATTTGTGACAGATTTCAGCTTTGCTCTTCATTGAAGGAGTATACTGGCAAGTGCTTGAGGTATTTACCACAGAGATTGGAAAGAAGAAAATGTGAAGAGAAATATTTGATATAGCCCTTTTTCGGGTTTGTTTTGTTTTGGTTTGTTTGTTTGTTTGTTTTGTTGTTGTTGGGTTTTTTTGGGGGGTGGGTGTTTGTTTTAAACTTTTTTTTTTTTTTTTAATATTTAAGTTATCAAAATCAGCTCTTTTTCAATGGCATCCTTCTATGCTTTTTAGGAAAAGTTGTCTCACTATGCTGTTCTATTTGAAGGATTATTCCACTTGCCAAGATAGTGAAACTCTTAATTTTAAAGACTATTATAAATTATCACTAGGCAAATGCTCCATGTAGAGTACAAAGAATCAATTGACTGTACTGCAGTGTGTAGCACAAGTGGAAAAAAGTTTGTTTATACATTCTTTACACATGACTTACACATGTAAACTTGTTTATGTGGTTTGGAAAATCATAAGCTGACAAAACAAAGTTATCTTTTTATACTGGAAAATACCTTGAACTCTTCTGAAAAACATAGGGTAAGTAGACAGGTTACATGTTTGGCACTGGATTCCCCCAAAAATTTGCTGAGCCAAAGCCTCTACATCTAGGGTAAACTAACAAGTTCTCAAAGCTCACCCACTAAGATTGTTCTCAGGATCTCTTCTGCCATAAAAGCAGCAGCAAGCAGTGGCACGCAAAGTTTCTCTAAAACTTTCTTGGTCTGCAAGCAAGATCTTATCTTGAGTCCTTCCTCATTCCCATTTGTAAGTAGTGGAAGTAGTCCCCAGGGAACACAGAGAGCTCCACAGCAAAGGCTGCACTCTGAGCACAAGTACTCAGGGTACAATGACAATATGCTGGCCGGCTTTGGCAAGAACGGATGAATGAGAAACTTAATAGGGAATATTGCACAGCCTACAAAGAGTAAACCACCATTCAATAAAGGATTGAGGTTGACTGGGTTTAGGCTAATGAAGTTTGTATCTCATCCAATAGAATGGATCCAAATTTCTATTCACATGTAAAAATAGCCTATCAATTAAAGCATATTTCTTCCTCTTTGGCCCTGTTGTTCAATTATTTTATTTGAGACAATAAGTTTGGTAGGTTCTTTTGTTAACACAGTTCCTGCTATTTTAAAAGCAACAGATTTCATGGCCCATGGTCATCATCTGAGAAATATGTACATGAAAGAATGCATAGGAGGTGTCAGGTGCACCCTCGGGAGGATAAGAATGTCCACATGGGACCAAGTCTTCTACAAGCAGCAGTTTCTGTATGAATGGGGGAGATATTTTCTTTTCCATTTGCAGGTGTTCTATATTCAAAAAGTACAACACAAGACATGACTTAAGGATTAACCCGCTAATCTGCCACTCATCCTCCACTCAAGGTTCCAAATATGAGAACCCAGACTTCAAAATAATTTAAAGAAATTATAAAGAAATTATTAAAGGATTTATTTAACTATAGGATGTATGTAAAAAGATATCAAGTATGTTTGTGTAGCTATGTGATTTTTTAATTTACTTAATTTTTAAATGTTATACGCATAGTCTTTAGAAACTAATGAAACCATGCAGATTTGATTTATTTCATTTAGAAAATATTACAGTACATCTAGAATATCATCGGTTTATTATTATCTGCTAACTGAGAAAGTGGAGATATAATACAAATTACATAAAATTTCAAACAGAAAAGAAAACCACAACATGTTGTAGTGATTTATCATATTTTATCATTAAAAAATACATACTTCAACTAACTACATTGTTAATAAAAAATTAAAAAAAGGAAGTTCTAGGCTAGCATACTCCAGCATCTTTGAGTACTAAATTGAGTTAAACAGAACACATGGATTTATTTTTCCTACCAACTGATCATTTTTTAATATGACTGTATCTCCAAAGAAAATAAATGTCACAGAGAGAGGCTGTTGAACAACTGTTCACTGTGGAGGCAGTTTGAAGAAAATTGAAGATTATATAAAGTAGTAGAAATCAAATGTAGGAAATACATAACAAGTGCCTTTTTCTAAATTAAGATCACCAGTCTATTTAGAGAGATGGAAGTAAAAAAAAATCATTAATATATGGGAATACGTAACAGTAAGCTTGGCACAACTGTTAGTCCTTCTCACTACACAAGAATGTGAAAATATTCCATGAAACTGATATACAACATATCAGCACATATCACTTTCTGGAAGAGACAGAATTACTTGTTTTTAAAATATTTATAATCATACAGATGGAAATAATTGAGAACAGCAGTTTGTTTAAACCAGAACTTATCACTTAGTATCACACTGGGGAAAAGCTCTCATTACATTAAATATAAGAAACAATTATATGAGATTAAAAATTTTGCATTTCCTTGCTGACTGATGAAGACGAGTTAGAAACTATTCATGCAAAGAAGAAGATTATTCTATATCTGCCCACTGTCAGTTTCCTGAACTTTCCTTTGATGGCTGCTGTGATTGATAGGACACCCTGACAAATTCACCGCAAGTCCACTGCAAAGTGGAAATACTATGCCATGCTGATACTTGAGAGACTGTCATGACTGAAGAATGCTTTAAACTGTTTCTAGTGACATCACAAAAATGCCATTATTGTAATAATACATCTTCTTAACATTTTGCTTACAACACTTAAAAGATTTTGATTCTATTGCTACTGTGCAATAAGAAAAATATTGTCTACATAAAATGGTGTTATATATATATATATATATATATATATATATATATATAATGACATATATTTATATATTTTACTTATGTATAAACAT
Source organism: Agelaius tricolor (assembly GCF_023055355.1). Lineage (NCBI taxonomy): Eukaryota > Metazoa > Chordata > Aves > Passeriformes > Icteridae > Agelaius > Agelaius tricolor. Next base: position 47,140,011 of record NW_027269267.1, on the reverse strand, counting down.
GGATTAATATACACATTAATGTATATTTTTATACTGATATTCATATATAAAGCCTAAACATCAGTATATCAATATATATATTGGACTATGTTTGCTTATACAAAAGATTAATGACCAGAAAATGATACATTCTTGCAGAGTTTATCAAAAACTTGAAATGAACCATTAATTATGTTTGAGGGATAGAAAAAACCCAACAAAATAGAAAGTATATCTGTATACTCAGTACTAATTAAGTCAAAGTATTTAAATGTAGTAATTGTACTTTCACTCTCTTCAGTCTTTTTTAAGCATTGAAGAGAAAGAGCTATTGACTTATTCATTTCAGTTAGCAAGAAATTTCTCAACTTCCTTGGGTGCTTAAGTGCAAGAATATTTTAGACCCCATCTTTGCATATTACTTTATCTTTCAGTAGTAATTAACAGAGTCTTAATCTGGCTAATGTTAATGACCACTGTTCTTTCTTTAAATCCCAGTTAAACCAAGCTTATTAAGGGCCAATTAAAGGAAGTCTTATGTGATCTGAATAACACTAAGACCAATTTTTAACAGCTATAACTGTTTTGGATGATGATTGTGGAAAAGAAAGGAAACCCTTCTCATTATGGCCTTTGTTTTAAAATAAACTGTCAATGACTATTGGGAAGGACAGGGAATCTTGGTAAAAGTCAGAGATATACATAAAATTTTGTAAAATAGAGGTGTTCTCAAAAAATTAGTTGTATGCTAGTCTTCCAATCCTGTCCATATAAAAGGTAATACATAACTAATTTCCATTTAATTTTTCATAACAGCAGAAAAGTGGAACAACACTTTGCAGTAACCTTCCAAATGGGAACAACATAGTCTAAATATGACCATGGACAAAATGAAGAAAAACTTGCTCATCACTTAAATAAGAAATAGAACATTTCTACCTAAACATGAAATAATTAATAGATAAAAGTTTCCACTCCAGATTTTTCAAAAGCTTATTGGTTCCACTTTTGTCTAAGGTGACTCTTCTACAGACACATTATTACAAATTACGTACTGCTATTCCTTACATATCCAAGATCCAACTCATTGCTTAACTTCGCCATTACTTCCCTTTCATCTGGAAAGCAGCAGTAACACAATCTGACTATTGCCTCTAGCTAGTAAACAAAATACTACTTTCACCACTACTACCTAAAGTCCTAAAAGCAAAGAGCTAATGTCCACTTCAGCAAGTCACCATCACACAGGTCCTTCGCCTACTCTGCAGCACACAACGGAGCAAACTCCATGGTGACAACTCTTAAATTCTGCAGCAGCAGCCACAAAATCCATGGCAACATTAATATATTATTGTCTATAAAATACTCCTCATCCCTACTTTCCCACTCCCATACAAACACATCCAGCTATGACTCATAGCAGAGAATATCACTGATGAAAAATTGATGGTTATTTTGAACAATAAATCCTGAATTATTTTTCTCTGCTCTGCCTAGATAATTTGGCAAAACAGCCCTTGGCCCCTAAGAGAGTTCTGCACAAATCATCTTTTTATCCTGATACCAGCACAGAAGAAGACTTGCATTTTGATTCTCCAGCTTTCCACTCTTTGTCAGGTTATCAAGCTAACTTGCATCTCCTAAAGTTTTCCATCTATCATAAGCTGGAGATCAGTTTTAACTTCTTCTGTTCTTCTTCTTGACTCCACAAGACAATGTGGCTGGATTACAGCGGCGAACATAATTACAAAAACAAAAAAAAAATCTCTTTCAAAAATGAAAGTAGAATTTTGCAGAAAATTATGTTTTCTTTGCCTTGCTCTTCACAGCCTAACTGATAAACTGGGATCTTTCAGCAAGGCTACCTCAACAGGAAAGCATTCTATTTTACCAAAATAGTTATCAAGGCATGAAGAAGGGAGACAGAGGGGAAAAACACCACTGTAAAAACTGTATCATATGAGCCACAAACAGCAAGAGACAATGGAAGTGGTGGCATGAGAGGATATTACACTATTGAAACAAGGGTCAGAATGTCATAGCCAAAAATTCAATTCTAGGTGAGGTCACACATATAGTCTTGGCCATGAAAAAATTCAGAAAATGCAAATATGTTAAGTTTAATTTCATCCCCAGTTACACCTGTTTATTTGGCAAATCAGCTTTTCCATACAAAGATAAACAAAAGACAGATAACCCAGAGTCTTGGCCTGCCCTGGGTACATCTCCATGCAAACCTCACAGCAAAGAGCACTAAGAGAGAGGTGCTGGCCAGTCACAAAACAAAAGAATCATACTCAATAGTATTTTAACTAACTTAACTTCCTCATTCTGATCTTTCTTTTGCTCATTCTTTCTCCCTCAGTTCTTCCCCCGCCACCACTTCCCACCATCCCTGATCATTAGATGGTAATAAAGAGCTCCTTTCGTGTATCTTCCAGTCCAGGTTTCAACTGTACACCAAGGAGTTCAATCCTGCACCACAGAGCAAGAGACTCCAGTACAAGCCTGACTGCTGTACTGGTACAGCAGCAGCTCTGTCTGTGCCCAGGAACACCTCTGATATGTGTGAGTATTAAGGATGCTGTGTGCAAGCAACTTCAAGTTTTACTGGCCCCTAAATTTTGTATATAGCTATTTATATAATCATTACGGGCTATTTAAATACTATTTTGGAAAATGCATGGGCTGCAAACCATTATTCTTTGCCATGTCTGTGACATCTGTTTAGCACTGCTGTACCAACAGCCACACTTAGGATGACTCCTGCAGGACCACTTACCTTTATTCTGTAGGATGATCCTCAGCATCTACTCACTATCAGAACTAAGGCAGTTCCTTACCCAATCCTAGCTCAGCTCTGGCCATCCAGGCCAACTTTGTGCAGAAAGAGAAATTTAAAATTATTTGGAATAGGGATCTTGGTCCACAAGCAAACTGACTAGTTTGTGTGTGGCCAGGGTGCTCTCATCAAGGTTTACTGATTAAGCAAACCAGTAACAGGATCCATTTGACAAAATACTCCACCTAAATGTGACTAAGCATGTTTGTGAGAGCACTACACAAAAAGCTAAATTCTCTCGCTGGCATCTGTACTCCATAAGCCACATTTGTGGATAAATAAAGTAGCTACCTTCTCTTTCCTATCAAGAAATTACTGCTAAATCTGATTTGCATTAAAAAACAGTTGAAAATCCTGTATATTTGCATGAGTCTCAATGCAGCACATCTCTGGAAACAAAATGAGTAGGGGGTTCCTAAGCCAGAATGAACCAAATAAGCATTACATGAATTCCAAAAGGAAAGATAGTGGTTTCTCAATCACCAGAAAAAATGTTGGACCTAATGCAATAGAAGTGTTTAGGAGAAAAGAACTAAGCAATGCAAGGGAGAAAAAATTTAATACAACCATCCCGGAAGTGAGGCTTGTGAAATTGCCTTAAGGAGATGTCTAGTGAAGACCTTTGGAGAGTTCTGTAGAATAGACAGGAGACACATTATACATAGTAACACTTGCTTTCACTTCTCAGGGTGAGAAAGTAGATCAAGAGCACCAGACTATAGGTGGAAAAGAGAAGGATTTTTCTTTCAAAAGCTCTCCATCTTTTATTGTTCCAAACTTTCCACTTGTTAATTTAAACTTCTGGGTAGTCCTTTTCCTATCCAGATCTTTTATCTGCTTTTATCTACTTCATCAGTCTCCCTCCATGTAACTGGGGCATGGGAACTAGAGATGTCAGGTTGGTTTTTGTTTTCCTAAGGATGCCTCAGGACTGACTGAACAATTACTACTGGAGTCATGAAGGATTTTTTTCCCTTTGGAGTCTAATGGATTTTAAAGCATCTTGGAGTTTTAGTTCAATCGACAGGAAAATCTGGAAGTAATTCAAAGCCCTAGCTATTCCTTCTTAACTTTGGAGGACTGCTAGTAAAGCATATAATAATAAATGAAACACAGAATTTGCTGGCAAACTTTTCTAACTTGAAAAGGCAGTCTCTCTTTGGTAACTGTTGCCTTGCTGTGGGAAGAAGCAAGGAGGGAGGCATGCTCAAAGACCTTGTAAAGAAGAACTGAGGCCAAGGACTGAGTCCTAAACACTGGATTCCATCCTCTAGGATGTAGCTGTGTAGCTGGGGAGTCTGAGGAGATTTTTATTGTTCCAGAACCTTGCCAGTGTTGTCAGTAACACTGCAGCCTGCTGCTTAAATCCATTCCTATGTTCATCTTCATTCTCTTGGGCAACCTAATCAAGTGTCCATTTAAATAGACCAGTGGCATTTTAAGTTGCCAGCTACTGACACTAAGATGAAATCTTCCACTGTGGAGTAAAAAAAAAGTTAGGTGCAAGATAAAATATTCATATGTAAGAAATAGTACCTGCTCAATTCGTATCTATGATTCATTTCAAACTTAGTATATTTCATAGCAGAAGATGAATTACAGTGTTCTACAGAGGTGATCTGATACAGAGAAGGGTGGAAACAAAGCACATAATAAACAAATACTTAATATGCAACTTTCAAGGCCTGATTTTTTTGTCATCTAATTCTAAATACTAGCTCTAGAAAAGGAGACATGCTAGAAAATGAATATCATAGGTAATCTATAGACCACTTTTGGCAAATTTAAAGCTCCAATGTGTATTTGTTTCCTGTATAAATTTCTTTCTTATTATTCTCAATAAGATACTCTCAGCACGATAAAAAGAAGGACATTACCAGCAGCGTTTTCAATCATGGGGGCTATATATTCAAGAGCAATCAATAAAAACCACACAGGGCCTGACAAACAACTAGTCAAAGGAATCATTTTTCTCAGATACTTAGCAGTATCCTTTTAAAGTAATTGCTTTTGGTCAATGTTACTCGTTATCATTTGGTCTGCTCCTTTTCCAAAACAGAATGGATGTCATTTCCATTAATATTTCAGCTGTCTATGTAGGTTTTCAAAGTGCACACTCCACAAAAAGAAAAAAAAGGAGGATTTTCATTTCAACTTCAGTGAACTAACAAAGAACTCTAAAATGTTATAAAATAAACAGTGTCATATCATTGGAGCTAAAAGGTAATTTTAAAGAAAATTATTATGAAATATAAGACATTGTCTGCCCTCCTTCTCACTCCATTCAGAACTATAAAGTTCCTAAAGACAAATAGAAATTACAGACTTTGGCCCAATCAATCCGTGCTAGAAAACAGTATTAGCAGACAGATACAATCAAAATGCTGCCTAAAATAAGGAAATGAACGCCAATTTCTTATTATAGCTTGTTTTAGGAAATTTAATGAAAATTGCACTACTGAAATCCTTGTGTTGCCTAACCCTGTTTGTGACAGCAGGGAAGTTGCTGTCTTGTGCCAACTGATCATTTAAAGATGTCCACAAGATACTGAAAATAACCAGCATAATCTGTAAGTGTACAGCTGGGATTCCAAATTAGATTAAGAAAGGCAAAGAACATATCTTTTCAGTTGTAGGAAGGCCTCAGAAACTGTCTAGTTACGCTTTGTACTAAATGTTCTGGCACACTGCCAAGGCACTTCCAAACATTTCTGAGTTCACTTTTCCATAGAACTCTTTTAAAAATCAATTAGTAGTGAAAAGTCTTTCAAATGCAAGTGTTTTAAAATGTCAAGCTTGTATTGCTTTTTTTCTTTTAATCTTTTTCTTTCCCTTGTTGTGCATCAATGACAGTATTTTGAAACCTTTACATTAAGTTCATCACATTCTCTAATTAAGCCTATAAAGAGAACAATATGTGCA